>NC_135955.1:85880-102880 GCF_053455715.1 Rhinoraja longicauda | reverse complement strand
CAACCTTTCACACGTCTGCAACAAAACAAAGAAGTTTTGTTTCCGCTGCACATCAACATTCAACGCTCATAAGTAAATACAAATTATTGTATCCCTTCCTCCCCCTCACCAACATACCGTCCCCACATTCCTCACCCTCTCTGCTTAATCCCCATTAACCCATGCGCTCCCTCTCAGTATTCCCACCTCTCCACACACTCTCCCTCTCTGGCACACAATCACATTGGAGAGTAGCAACGATTTGTGAACAAAAACTGATCTGTGTTCCTGTTACATTGTGCAGCTCTCTGTCCATCTACACAGGTTCACAACCCAATGGTATGAACATTGAATTCACCAATATCAAGTAATACCCCCATGCCCTCTCTCGTTTCCGTTCCCCCCTCCTACACCTGGTGCAGCCCATTTATTTCACTATCTCCCATCTGCCCCTTCACACCCCACCATTTTCCTTCCTCAGTGTGCTCATCTCCCATCCCCAGATCCCTCATTTCTCTTTTATTCCCCCCTCTTCCCCCCCACACACAATACTGCACACAATACTCCAAATGTGCCCTGACCATAGTTTATAAAGCTGCAACATGATCACCTGATTGCAAAACCCACATCTGACTGATGAAGGTAAGCAAGCTGTCTGCCTTCTTTACCTCCCTATCCATGTTGTGCTTCCACTTTCAGTGAACTATGGACTTGCTCCTCAAGATTCCTCTGCAGATAATGCTATGGAGGGTTTAATTTATAAGGACCAGATTCAAAGAGCAGAGGGCAAAGCTTTAAAGTGAGAGGGGCAAAGTTTAAAGGAGAGTGGTGGGTGCCTGGAACACACTGCTGAGGGTGGTGGTGGAGGCAGATACAATAGTGACATTTGAGGCCTTTAAATAAGTACATGGATATGCAGGGAATGGAGGGATGTGGATCATGTGCAGGTGGAGGAGATTAGTTTATCTTGGCATCATGAACAGCACTGACATTGTGGGCCAAAGGGCCTGTTCCTGTGCTGCATTGTACTGATAGGCCTGGAACAATGCAGGGTGTAACACAGGGAACTTTGATCATGTGGATGATCACAGTCTTTTCCCAAGGGCGGGAAAGTGTAAAACTAGATTTTCGATGAGAGGGGAAAGATTTAAAAGGGATCTGAGGGTGGTGGGAGTATGAAATGAGCTGCCAGAAGAGGTAGGAGGAGCGAGTACAATAACAATATTTCAAGGTTATACGGACAGGTACATGGATTGGAAAGGTTTAGAGGAGTATGGGCCAAACGCAACCTAATGGGTGTGGCTCGAGGTGAACACTTTGGTTAGCATGGAAGAGGTGCTGAAGGCCCTGTTTCCATGCTGCGTAGCTCTCTGTCTATATGATCTATATTCTGCCTCTCCCTCTACCCATCCATCTCTTTCTCCCTGCCTGTATAGCTCTCCATCTCTTCACATCTGTCCTCCTCCCCTCTTTTCACACATCTATCTGTAACTATCTATCTATCTTCCTGTGTCTTTCTCTGTTTCCCACATCTGTTTGTTTTGTCAGGCGTCTGTGCATCTCCCCCTTCTCTCTCTCCCTCGCTGCATCCTTTATCTCCCACTCTCTCTCTGCCACTCATACACTGTTGCTCTCTCCTTCCACTCTCCATCTTTTCCCATCTCTTTGTGCTCTGTCCTCAATCTCCCCTCTCCTTCTCATTGTCTCCCCCTCTGTCACTCTTACTCTCTCCATCACTTCTCCCTCATACTCTCTCTCTGTCCGTCCTCCTCCTCTCCCTCCTTCCATCTCTCTCTCTCTCTCTCTCTCTCTCTCTCTCTCTCTCTCTCTCTCTCTCTCTCTCTCTCTCCATCTCCCTGCCTCTGTCTATCTTCTTCCATATATTTGTGTCTCTGCCACCCTTCCTCATTTTGTCTCTCTCTCCTCCTGTGGATGGTGGTAGTGGGGCTGTATGTCAGTGAGATACACACATCAGGTCCTCACCTGTAGTAGTTCAGACCTTTCTCAAAGTACCGATGCACTGTTAATGTCTGAGTAGCAGGCTTCCCGTGTGCATACCACTGTTGGGGCCTGTGGAAAGAGATTAGGAACAGCAATGTTTCAATATGAAGAGTTTTCAAGAGTGCAGAGCTGAAAGATGGATTGAAGGAGAAACAGAAACTGTCTTTGAATGATATTGGTGGTGAGACCACACTTGGACTATTGTGCAGAGTTCCAGTCACCCAACTACAGGAATTATTCCAACTAAATATATAGGAATAATTTCAACTATGGGAACCCCGTCATTAAGTTGGAAAGGGTACAGAAGAGATTGATGAGGATGTAACAGGGACAGGAGGGATTGAATGATATGGAGGGACTGGACAGGCTGGGGCTGTTTTCTGGAGCGAAGAAGGCAATAAAGTGACTGCTTTCCCAGGGTTGGGGTGTCTAAAACATGAGGGCATAGGTTTAAGGTGAGAGGGGAAAGATTTAAAGGGGACATAAGGGGCAATCTTTTCCACACAGACGGTGCTACATTTATGGAATAAGCTGACAGAGGTCATGGAGAGATAGATTTAAAAGACATTTGGACAGGCATTTGGATAGAAATGTTTAGAGGAAATTAAAAACAAGTTGGTGGAGACCAGACAGTATCTGCAGGGAGAAAATGCACAGATGACCATTTTTTCCAGTCTGAAGATCAGGAACCAAAACATTATTTGTCCAGTTGGAAGGGGAGGGGAGGGGAGGGGGTGGGGAGAGTGGGTGATGAAGGAGAGTGTCCATGGTGGGGGTGGGGGTGGGGAGAGTGGGTGATGAAGGAGAATGTCCATGGGAGGGGAGCGATGATGGGGGAGAATGTCCATAGGAGGGGTGGGGGCAGGGAGGGTGGGTGATGAGGGAGAGTGTCCGTGGGTGGGGAGGGGGTGGAGAGAGTGAGTGGTGGGGGAGAGTGTTCAGAGGAGGGGTGGGGGCAGGGAGAGTGGGTGATGAGGGAGAGTGTCCATGGGAGGGGAGGGGTGATGGGGGAGAATGTCCACAGGAGGGGTGGGGTTGGGGAGAGTGGGTAATGAGGCACAGTGTCCATGGGTGGGGAGAGTGGGTGATGGGAGAGAGTGTCCGTGGTAGGGGTGTAGAGTGGGTGATGAAAGTGTCCGTGGGAGGGGTGTAGAGAGTGGGTGGTGCGAGTGTCCGTTGAAGGGTGGGAAGGGGGTGGGGAGAGTGGGTGATGGGGGAGAGTGTCCATAGGAGGGGTGGGGATGGGGAGAGTGGGTGATGAGAGTGTCCATGGGAGGGATGGGGATGGGGAGAGTGGGTGATGGGGGAGAGTGGGTGATGGGGCAGAGTGGGTGATGGGGGAGAGTGGGTGATGGGGGAGAGTGGGTGATGGGGGAGAGTGGGTGATGGGGCAGAGTGGGTGGGGAGAGTGGGTGATGGGGCAGAATGGTGGAGAGAGTGTCCGTGGGAGGGGATCCAGTGGGTTGGAGATTTGACTGATATGAAGGTACAGCACAGCAGTCAGTTATTTGGCTTATTGAGTCTGCACTGACCACCAAGCACCCATTTTATGATCAATTGCCCCATAGATTCTCCCCCTTCATTTATAGCAGCCAATTAACGTAGCCCTCACACATCTTTTGAATATGGGAAGAATCCAGAGCACCCTTGGGAAGCCCACAGAATAACAGGGAGAATGTACAAACACAGGCAGCAGCAGATATCAGGATTGAACCAGGGGTTACTGGAGCCGTGTGGTGGTAGCTTTACTAGTTGTACCACTGTGCCACCTAAACCATTGAACAGACAAACTTTGGTGTTCAAACCCAAGGATTGCAGGTGTGCAGTACACAAGGTTGCCAGCACAGGTGTGCACAATATTTCCCTTCATTTGTCAGGCACTAAATAAGAACAGTGTTACAACTTTATCTATTGGTCAGGCCACACCTGGAGTACTGTATAATTCTGATCTAGGATTAGGCACCTGAATTATGAGGAACGACTGGATAGACAGCGTTAGTTTTCCTGGGAATTGAGGAGGCTGAAGGTGACCCGGTGGACATGCACAAAGTTATGAGAGTAAGAGACAGAGCAGATAGTAGGAAACTAGATGGCTCACTTTTAGGAGAAGTGGGAAAAGATTTAGAGATCTGAAAATAACTTTTTCAAGAGAGGGTAGTTGGAATCTGAAACACACTGCTCGAGGCAGTGGAAGCAGTGACTCTCACAACATTTAGAAGTTAGAAGAGGATTGATGAGGGCAGTGTGGCCTGCTAAATTCAGCAAGGCCTTTGACAAGGTATCGCATTGTAAGCTCGGCTGGAAGGTTAGATCACATGGGATCCACGGCAAACTAGCCAATTGGTGAGAAAATTGGTTTGATGGCAAGAGCCAGAGGGTATAGTAAAGAGTTGTTATTCAGATTGGAGATCAGAAACCAGTGGTGTGCCACAGGGATCGATGCTGGGTCACTATTGTGGAATGACCGAATGGCCTAATTCTGCTCCAATCACTTATGACCTTGTCATGGCCCAGCTAATGTCCACATAGACAACGATCTTTAACCTCAATCAATCCTCTTGGTCACCTCTTTAAAAAACTGTCTGCTTTGTGAGATATGATTTCCTATGATTATCCCTGATCAGTCTTTATCTATCAACTGCTGATAAATGATGTCCCTCAGAATCACCTGCAGTTACGTACCCACTACTGATGCGGTCTCACCAGTGGTGCCCTGGCTTGTCCTTGGTGCCCTTAAATAACTGTACATTAGCCACCCTCCAGTCTACTGGAACTTCACCTGTGCCTAAAGATGATGGTAATATCTATGCAAGGGCTCCACAATTTCTACCCGAGCTTTTCACAAGGTGCAAGTATACATTTGGTCAACCCCTGGGGATTTATCCACCTGAGGTACAAACCATTACCAAAGAGCGTTATGGCTAGACAGATCGGGCCAAACGACGGTCAACTCTTCCATTAAATCCTGAAAATAAACAAATTAAGTTTGTGTCAGGACAAGAGTGAAATAAAAACTGAAAATACAAGAAAGAGAACATCACATCACAATAGCAGCTGGATTGCAAACAAGTTGGTCCATACCGGCCAGCAGTGGCCCAGCTACCCTAGTCCCATTTGCTTGGTCCATAATACTCCAAACCTGTCCTATCCATGTACTTGTCCAACTGTTTCTTAAACAATGGGATAGTCCCATCCTCAACTACCTCCTCTGGTAGCTTGTTCCATACACTCATCACCCTCTGTGTGAAAAGGTTACCACTCGGATTACGATTAAATCTTTGTCCCTTCACCTTGAACCTATGCCCTCTGGTCCTTGATTCTCCTACTCTGGGTAAAAGACTCTGTGCATCTACCCGATCTATTCCTCTCATGATTTTGTTTACCTCAATAAGATCTCCCCTCATCCTCCTACGCTCCATGGAATAGAGACCCAGCCTAGTCAACCTCTTCCTATAGCTCACACCCTCTAGTCCTGGCAACATCCTTGTAAATCTTTTCTAAACCCTTTCAAGCTTGACAATATCTTTGCTATAACATGGTGACCAGAACTGAACACAATATTCTAAATGTGGTCTCACCAACGTCTTATAAAACTGTAACATGACCTCCCAACTTCTATACTCAATACTCTGACTGATGAAGGCCAAAGTGCCGAAAGCCTTTTTGATTACCTTATCTACCTGCGACGTGACCTTCAAGGAACCATGCACCTGTACTCCTCGATCCCTCTGCTCTGTAACACTACACAGAGGCCTACCATTTTACTGTGTAGGTTCTACCCTTGTTTGACGTCCCAAAATACAACACCTCACACTTCTCTGCATTAAATTCCATCACAACTCCTCCGCCCACCTTGCCAATCGATCCAGATCCTGCTGCAATTGTTCACAACCATCTTCACTATCTGCAAAACCACTAACTTTGGTATCATCAGCAAATTTGATAATCTTGCCCTGTATGTTCTCATCCAAATCATTGATGTAGATGGGAAACAGTAATGGGCCCAGCACCAAACCCTGAGGCACACCACGCGTCACAGGCCTCCATTCTGAGAAGCCACCTTCCACCATCACCCTCTGCCTCCTTCCATGGAGCTAATTTGCTATCCTTTCAGCTGTCTCTCCTTGGATCCCATGAGATCTAATCTTCCAGAGCAGCCTACCATGTGGAACCTTGTCGAACACCGTACTGAAGTCCATTAACACAACTTCTACAGCTCTGCCCTCATCAACCTTTTTGCTCACGTCTTCAAAAAAATCAATCAGAATTCTGAGACATGACCTCCCACGTACAAAACCATGCTGACTATCCCTAATTAGCCCTTGCCCATCCAAATGCCTGTATATTCTATCCCTCAGAATACTCTCCAGCAACTTACCAACTACAGATGTTAAGCTCACCGGCCTATAGTTCCCAGCATTTTCCCTGCAGCCTTTCTTGAAAAGAGGCACAACATTTGCCACCCTCCAATCTGGCACCTCTCCTGTATTTAAGGATGACTCATAAATTTCAACCAGGGCTCCCGTAATTTCCTCTCTAGTTTCCCGGAATGTCGTCGGATATATCTGATCAGGCCCCGGAGATTTGTCTACCTTCATACACGACAGTACCTTCAGTACTTCCTTGACGGTAACAATGACTCTCATGACACTTCCAGTGACTGCTCCAATTTCCTCTGCCCTACTGTCTTTCTCCTCAGTAAATACAAAGGAGAAATACTCATTTGAGGACCTTGCTCATCTCCTGTGGCTCCACACAGAGGTGACAGTTTTTATTCCTGAGATGTCCCACTCTCTCTCTAGTTACCCTTTCTCCCTTAATTATTTATAAAATCTTTTGGAATTGTTCTTGAGGCTACTCGCAAGAGCTATCTCCTGGCCTCTTTTTTGCCCTTCTGTTCTCCTTTTTTTAGTTGCTCCTTAGTTCCCAAAACTCCTCCAGGGGTGCACTTGATCCCAGCTGCCTATACCTGTCCCATGTATCCTTCTTGTTTTTGACTAACATCTCAATTTCCCTCATCAGCCAAGCTGCCTTCTTTGCCTGCTATGCCTTTCACTCTAACGGGGACGTACACATCCTGAGCTCTCTTTAGTACACTTTTAAAAACATCCCACTTGGCCGATGTTCCTTTCCCCATCAAATAACCTGCTCCAGTCAACTTGAAGGGTCTCTCATACCCTCAAAGTTGGCCTTGCCACAGTTGAGCATTTTAACACATGGACCCTCTCCATCCCGATCCATAGCTTTCTTAAACCTCATCTGAACCCTTCATGCTATGATTTTCCCAGTCTATATTAGGAAAGTTAAAATCCCCTACAATAACAACCTTATTTGACCTGCAGCTGTCTGCAATCTCCTGGCACATTTGCTCTTCTAATTCCCGTTGATTATTTGGACGTTTGTAGTACACCCCTTTCCTGATCATCCCTTTCTTGTTCCTCAGCTCCACCTATATAGTTTCAATAGACGAACCGTCCGTAATGTTACCTCTGAATTTAACCTCTGAACCTAGCCGTGCCATCCTCCTTAATCAACAATGCAACTCCCCCTTTGCTTTTTTCGTCACCCATGTCTCTCCTGAAGTTTCTGTACCCCGGATCATTGAACTGCCAGTCCTGCCCCTCCCTTTTCCAGGTTTCAGTCATGGCTACAACGTCCCAGTCGTTCGAACCTAACCACGTCCTAAGCTCATATGCCTTACCCATCAAGCCCTTGCATTAAAATACATGCAGTTTAAACCATCCCTCCTTCCACACTCTCCGGCTTTTTCCCTCTTCTGTCCATCAACCTTTCCTACACCACCCTCCATTCTAACCTCTCCTGTGCCTCTGTCCTGCACGAGATCCCACCCCACTGCCAATCTAGTTTAAAGCCTCCCATGTAGCATTAGCAAACCTTCCCGCTAGGATGCTGGTCCCCCTCCAGTTTAGGTGCAACCCGTCCCTTTTATACAGGTCACCCCTGCTCTGGAAGAGATCCGAAAGATCCTGAAATCCGAATCCCTGCCCCCTGCACAAACTCTTCACGGAGTTGGACAAAAGAAAATTCACCAGGATGTTGCCTGAAAAGGAGGTTGATAAAGGATAATAAGATCATGAGGGGCATTGACAGCATAGATAGTTGGAGTCCTTTCCCCAGGGTAGGAATGTCCAGATACATGGGTAGGAAAGGAATAGAGAGATGAGATCCCAATGTGGTCAAATGGGGTCATGCAGATGAGGATCATGATCAGCATAGACAAGGTTACCTGAAGGAAACGTTTCTGTGCTGCACTACTCTACAACTCTATAAGCATCGAATTGAGCTCTTTGGCATACTGGGTTCATGCAATTTACCCAACTACACTAATCCCATTTGCCCACATTAAGACAGTATCCCTCTCTGCCAAGTCCTATTTAAGCATTTGACTCAAAGCTTTTTAAACATAGGATTCAGATTAACATTCAGCGCGGAAACGGCCCCTTTGGCCCAAGGCCTCGCCAACCAGCGACCCCCGCACATTAACACTATCCTACACACACGAGAGATGGGGTTTTTAACATTTACCAAGCTTACAACCCAAGAGTATGAACATTGAATTCTCCAATTTTAGGTGACCTCTAACAACCCCCCCCCCCCCCCGCCTTACCTGGCTCACGCCTATTTCTCCCTTCCCCCTCCTCTTACATCTCTTCCTATGGCTTCACAATTTGTAATCCCCCTCCTCTCTCCAGCTTTCTTTCCCCCCACCTCTTACAATCAGTCTGAAGAAGTATCCTGACTTGAAACGTCTCCAATCCACATTCCTCAGAGATGTTGCCAGACCCACTGAGTTACTCCAGCACTTTGTTTCTTTGTTTAACACAGACCAGACTTAGACCCAACCAGTGACCCAACCAACACAATCACTGACTTGTCAGACCCTGGTCATCCTTCTCCCTGTTCCCTTCCAGCAGAAGGTACAGAAGCTTGAAAGCGTGCAACACTAGACTCCAGAACAGCTTCTTCCCCTCTGTTATCAAGCTTCTGAACGGTCCTTCCATTAACTAGGGTACTAAACCAATTCACCTCTACTGCATTGCAGACATTGGACTTTGTTTCTGGAACTAATGCACTACAAAGCTGAGAAACATATTCTCAGTTACTCCAGCACTCTGTATCTTCCCCTTTGTTCTATCTATTGCATTCGAGTTTGGCTTGATTGTATTTATGTATAGTATTTTCTGATCTGATTGGAAAGCATGCAAAAGAAAGCTTTTCACTGTATCTCGGCACATGTGACAACAATAAACTTAAGCCGAACCTAAACCTAATATTGTGTAGGAAAGAACTGCAGATGCTGGTTTAAATCGAATGTAGACACAAAATGCTGGAGTAACTCAGTGGGACAGGCAACATCTCTGGAGAAAAGGAATGGATAACATTTCGGATAAGGCTTCTTCAGACTGAAGGGTCTCGACCTGAAATGTCACCCAGTCCTTCTCTCCAGAGATGCCTCCTGTCCCGCTACACCTAATATTCACAGGTGAAATACTACAAGATTGGAAGGCTTGAGTTATTAGGTGACATTGGATCAGCTGGGGACACAAGAAACTGCAGGCGCCGGAATCTTTAGCAAAAACAATGCTGGAGTAAGATGCTGGATTCAGGCAGCATCTGCAGAGGGAATAGACAGGAGACCTTTTGGGTTGGGAACCTTCTTCAGATTGATCAGACTGAACAGACTGGGACTGTTTTCCCTGGAGTGAAGGAGGCCGAGGGGTGATCTTATGGAGGTTTATGAAATCATGGGAAGCATAGAGAAGGCGCATGGTCACAGCCTATACTCCAGCATAGGGGAGTCTAAAACTAGAGGGCGCAGCTTTAATGTGAGAGGGGAGAGACTTATTCCCACATAGGGTGCTGGGTATAAGGAAGAAGCTGCCACAGAAATTGGTAGGGATGGGTAGAATTATAACGTTTAAAAGACATTTGTACAGGTTTATGCATAGGAAGGGTTTAGAGGGATATGGGCCAAACAGGCAAAGCTCACTAGCTTTGGTAGACATCTTGATTGGCATGGATAAGCTGACAGGTCTCTTTGCATGCTGCATGATTCTAATATCAGATATCTGTGGGGGAGTAACATGCTTGGATCTATGGCAGGAGTTCAGATAGTTTATGTGTGGAAATAACAGATACCAGAGTTACAGAGTGGGAAGTCATTCATTGTCTGTAGGAAGTAATTTACATGTTGAATAACAGATACTAGGAGTGGGTTACAAACTGAAGGTTTTCAATGGGTTTGTGTGTTAATGTACACAATCTCAAATACTGCAGCTGAGGCCAATGTAAAATGCCCAGAGAACAGACCTGAGGACACTTCCTGCTGCTGTGTGATTTGAAAAGCCCACCCACCCTCTAGAGAAATTGACCAAAGGCCTGTGTGCCAGCGTGTCACCCCAGACCCAAAACCCACGATGGTCTTGAACCGTAAGTACTACTGACCTTTATTTTGTTGTAGTTATACGGATCCCTATTCACATTGCGACCCTGGGGGGGCCTGGAAGATAAATGGAAGGGGTGAGTTACTACCTCCAAGCTGAAGAGTTCCTGCACTTTGCTGACAACTTCTTCACAGGGACAACACTTCCTGTTCTGTCTCAGTGCCAGAGACCAGGGGCTCCGTGGTAACTCCAGCGTTGCAGAATCGGTGCTCCCACACTGCAGCTTGGAGCAATGACAGCAAATATACCCCGTCCCGGGTTTGCCGGGTGTGAAGTGTAATAGTGAGGAGGTGTGGGAATTGTGGGAAGAACTGAACTGCTCTCTGTCTTGTTATGAGCACTTCGTACCGTGGAAATAGAACTTTATTTTAGTGAAGTGTCTCATAGGTTGAACATGTCTGACCTTGTACTTTTGATCTTTAATGTTAAGGCTGATAAGGGAACGAGGAGAATTCTGGATCACAATAGTTAACCATGTTAACAAATATACGTGACCCACTCCACATTTCTTGCTATTAAATATGATATTAAAAGGTCGCATGCTCTGAGTCAGCAGAGCAGTCTCTGGCTTGACACGTTATTGTGAACAAAGAAGTGAATTGTCACTCACGTCTTGAATATATTATTCCAACAGAGGTCTGGCTTTGTCTCTGCAGACCTTTAGTGACATCACAACAGATTCTTGGTCTCTTTATTTAAAGAGAGGTATAGCTGCCATGGAAGCAATAGACAATAGACAATAGGTGCAGGAGGAGGCCATTCAGCCCTTCGAGCCAGCACCGCCATTCAATGCGATCATGGCTGATCACTCTCAATCAGTACCCCGTTCCTGCCTTCTCCCCATACCCCCTCACTCCGCTATCCTTAAGAGCTCTATCCAGCTCTCTCTTGAAAGCATCCAACGAACTGGCCTCCACTGCCTTCTGAGGCAGAGAATTCCACACCTTCACCACTCTCTGACTGAAAAAGTTCTTCCTCATCTCCGTTCTAAATGGCCTACCCCTTATTCTTAAACTGTGGCCCCTTGTTCTGGAGCAGTTGGGTGAATGGTGAAAGGTTGAGTCCTGGGATGGGGTGCTGTATGAGAGATTGAGCAGGTTGGGCCGAAGCTCACTGGAGATTTTGGAATGAGAGGTGATCTTCATGAATTGTCTAAATTGTGCGGGGGACTGACAGGGTTGTGTCAGATTCAGGGGCGGCCATTTGAGGTGGAGCTGAAGACCTTTGCTCAGAATGCAGCCGTGCAGCTGCAGAACCAGCTGTTGTTCTGGCGCTGGTGCCCAGTGCCTGGGCTCAGTGGAGACCACAGCCCAGCACCACAGCCCGACACTACCACTGGAGACCCCCCTGTCAGCTCTCCCTGACAACTCCCATCTCTCACTAGAACCCATCTGAGTAACGAGACTTACCACCAGCCATGGATGGTCCACCACTCAAATTTACATCCTTTGCCGGTCCAGTGATTCACCTGGAGAAAGAACAAAGAAAACCCATCACTGAAACAGAATGGATGAAAAAGTTTTAAAAAAAGATAGATCATTGGGGTCATTGTCAGGCAGAGAGTGGGCAGGCAATGGGAGGGTTTGGCAAAAGGACAGAGGGGTGAGTGAACAAAGGGAGGGGTGGAAGAGACAGGTGGATGGGTCAAAGTGACTGTGGGATTGGTTGCTTCTCTCCAGGTGGATGTTTCTCTGCTTCTCAGGATATGAGTGAGAGGGTGCAGAGGAAAGTGGGACCCAGAACAAGCGATACACATTGGTACCAATGTGGAGAAGGCAGCAATGGAAGTCTGTCAATGTTGCCAGAGGTGGACAGGTGGCAATCTCTGGGCTGCTGGCACGGCCAGGCTTCAGGGAGAACAGAATATGAAGAGAAGGTGGTAGACTGGTAACATCCATGATGCATGCAGGTACATTCAGATTCAGAGGCAGATGAAACCTGCATGAGATGGACGGGTCACAAGTTAATAGGATTGGGACAATGCCCAAGTCACTACAGTTGAATCAAGATCAGCAGGGTATGGGCATACCAGGCAATAACAGCAAAAATAAATAAGGGGAACAGAGGGTGTGAGTGTTGGATGATGACAGAGAAGGAATTGTTGGATAGGAGCAAATTGAGAGACACAATCTGGTGTCCACAATATACACAGAATGTGATGAGTAAGATTGGTGAGCTGCAGGTACAAAGAGCCATGTGTGATTATGATGTGCTGCTGATCACATGGCTCATTCTCGGCAGAACAGACCTCTTAATATTCAAAGATATGGTGGACAGAAAAGGCAAGGATGGAAAACAGGAGATGGGGGGCAGAGGAAAATGGTATTATAGACTATTGATTAAACATTCCTTCTCCAAACAAGACAGCATCAAAGCTTCACCGTCGCCTCTCGCCGATGGACGGATGCCAACTACTATAGACTGAAGAGAGGGGATGTCCTTGAGGCCATGCACAAACTCGCTTGGGCTGGAATTCACTTTGCAGAACTTCCTCTTCTTCCCGACGTCGTTCATGCCCACGTGCACAACCACTTCTGGCTGTTCACCCTTCCTCTTGAGGATGTTCTGAAGTCGGTCTGTGACATCTTTAACCCTGGCACCAGGGAGGTAACAGACAATCCTGAAGTCCCGCCTGCCGCTACAGAATCTCCTGCCCACACTTCGGACAATGGAGTCACCCACTACTATGGCTCTGCCTGACGTCGGTCTCCCCAGTCGAGTCTCCTTGCCAGGATTGGAGCCACCGACCTGTTCACCGCTTGGACTGGAAGCGTCTTCTGCTCCGACAACTCCTAAGGGGGCATACCTGTTTTCATTCGGCACAGCCACCGGGGTCGCCTGCTCTCCACGTTTACTCCCTTTCCTCCCAGTCACCCACCTGCTCTCCTCCTGAATCACTGGCGTAACAACCTCACTTGTCCAGGAAACTCTCATTTTCCAGGATGGCCCTAAAGTCATCCAGCTGCTTCTCCAGTTCCCCAACACGTTCACTCAGGAGCTGCACCTGGACACAATTCCTGCAGGTGTAGTCTCCAGAAGCTCCATAGGCATCCTTGACCGCCCATAACCTGCAGGAAATACACTGCACCAACCCGCCTGCCATTTCTTCAGTGGACAAAAAATCACAAGTTTCAAAGATCTGGGATACCAAAGAAAATTAGAGATTGCCAAATTTTATTTGGAGAAAAAAATAAATGGACAGAATACTTTTCAACTCGTGTTTCCTTACGCAAGCATAGATAATGTGCTTTGTGTTAGTAGATAGCGATATGGACCGCTCTCCCCAGTCCTCATGTATCACCAGTGTTGATGTTGTGGCAGCTGGCACTGTCACTGAAGAATGGGAGATGTTTTATGTACAGACGAGGAGTATTCCCACACCAGGGAAAAGTAAAGGAACTCTGGTGCTCCCTGGATCACCCAGGAGGGAGTGAAGGAAGGAGTGAGCATGAGGAAGGTGAGACTTCAATGGAAACCCACCTGAATGTGGTGAGATGGGAGAGGCAGTGAGTACAAAAGGAGAGAGGCTTTTCAAGGGAAAGTGGAACAGAGCCTTCCAAAGGCCTGTAAATGGGATGAGCGGAGTGAGGAGATCAGGGTATAACGGAGTGATCTGCATCAAGGTAGAGGCACAGCTGGAACATGGCTGAGGGCATTGTATCACCCGTTATCAGGAAATGGGAGCTGCCAGAAGCGGAGTGATGCAGATCTGGGAGAGGGGGTGGGGGTAACTGATGAGGAGGAGGAGGAGGTAACACTAACAAGTCACTTGCACTGGAAGGGATAATCCCAGGTTGTTAAAGGAGGCAAGGGTCGTGGAGCAGGTGGCTGTAACCTATGTTGCCACCACCTTCTGTGTGAAGAAATTGACCCTCAGGTTCCAATCAAATCTTGCCCCACTCACCTTTAACCTAAGTCTTCTTGTTCTTGATTCCCCCACGTTCGGTAAAATACCCTATCTATTCCCCTCAAGACCTTATACTCCTTTATAAGATCATTGCTCATCTTCCTGCACTCCAAATAATAACGTTCTCACCTACACAACCTCTCTCTGTAGCACAGGCTCACAAGTCCTGGCAACATCCTCTTCTAGCTTCTCTGTGCTCTTTACAGCTTAATGACATCCTTCCTATTGCAGAGTGACCAAAACTGAACACAATACTCCAAATGCAGCCTCAAAGTCTTGTGCAACTGTAACACAATATTGCAACTTCTTTACTCAACACCCTGATTAATGAAGGTATCAAAAGCCGTTACTACCCATTCCTCAAACCTCCCTGAGAGGATGTTAGTCCTTTTCCAGTTTTGATGCACCCTGTCCCTCTTGTACAGGTCACACCTGCCCAGAAGTTATCCCAGTGATCTCATCAGCTAAAGGCCTGCCTTCTGCACCAGTTCTTCAGCCATGCGTTCATCTATTCTATTGTTACCATCATTGGCATATGGCACTGAGAGGAATTTTGAGATTACACTCTGGAAGTTCTGCTTTGTAAACTTCTACCAAACTCTCTAAGTTCACCCTGTCGGATCTCACCTCTCGTTCTGCCTAGGTTGTCAGTACCATTGTGTACAACAATCTCAGCTGTTTTCTCTCCCCTTTCACAATGTCCCGGATCCAATCCAAGACATCCCTGTCCTTGACACGTGAGAGGCAACAAACCATCCTGGGATCTCGCTCTGAGCCAAGGGGAAGTCCATCTCTTCCCCACACCACAGCTCACTGAGATGTTTCCTTGCCCTGCTGTGCATCACAGCCAACTGTGGTGCCACACCTTGGCTACTGCTGCAACTTTCCTCTGAGAGACCTACTCTGTCTGCGAGGGGAATGACCACAGGGCACTCACTCCTGCACGACCTGCCTGCACTTACTGCTCCTCCTGGTCATCCACCTCCTTCCTTTCTCTACCTGCAGTGTGACTAATTGCTAAATTCAGTCAACAAAGTTCTCCGTAAATCAAATTCTCCACGGCACTACACAGTGGGAAGCTGCAGCTGGACACAGCCTCCTGCAGGTGTAGTCAGACACACCAGAAATGTTCCCAAACTCCCACAGGAAGAGCAGACCACTGGCCTAACCTCCATAACCTTTCCTCTTATTCTACCCTTATTAGACCTTTGATGTATATGGTCTCACTTCCACCTGGCATTGCTCTGCCCATCTTATTAGATCAATATCACCATGTAACCAATCACTCTTCAGACAGAAATCCAGATAGACACATTCTGTCCCAAATAAACCTCCTCACCATGGGTGGCACATTGGCGCAGTAGTACAGCTGCTGCCTCCCAATGCCAGAGACCCGGGTTTGATCCTGACTACGGGTGCTGTCTATATGGAGTTTGCACGTTCTTGCTGTGACTGCGTGTGTTTCCTCTGGATGCTCTGGTTTCCTCCCACATCCCAAAGACGTGTGGGTTTGTAGGTTAATTGTCCCTAGTGTGTAGGATAGAACTAGTGTACTGGTGATTGCTGTTCAGCACGGACTCAATGGGCCTGTTCCACTCTGTATCTCTGAAACTAAAAACATGTACACGTTACTGAAGGAATCACTGATCAGAGGAGCAGGACATGTCACAAGAGGGTCTGATGTCAGAATGCAGCTGTTTTATGGATCGCTGACTGAGGGCAAACGATCAGGTGGTGACAGAACAAGTTTCAGAGATGCTCGTACAGTATTCTTGAAGCCTTTCAACATCGACACACTCCATTGGTAACAATGAACAGTGGATTGTCTTATTTGGCATACCTGCATAAAGTGTGTGCTCGGTCGTAAAGAGTTATCATGGAAACAGCCCCATTGATCAAACTCGTCCATGCCGACCAAGGTGCCTCACCTAAGCTAGTCCCATTTCCTTAGGTATGGCCCATATCCCACTAAACCTTTCCTGTCCATGTGCCTGCCCAAATGTCTTTTAAATGCTATTATTGTACGTGCCTCAACGATCTCCTCTGGCAGTTCATTTTCCATAACTACCACCCTTTGTGTGAAGAAATTCTTATTAATTCTTTCCCCTCTCACCTTAGGCCTATGCTCTCAGGTTCTTAATTCCACTATCCTGGGTAAAAAACTGTACATTCACCATATCCATTCCCTATGACTGATGAAAGCCAATACACTAAAACTCCTCTTTAATACCCAAACCACCCGTGATGCCACTTTCAGGGAACTACACTTTACACTAGCACTTTCACTGCTTAGTTTTTAGTTTAGTTTAGAGATACAACGTGGAAACAGGCCCCTCGGCCCACTGAGTGCACAGATGAGCAATCCCCACACATTAACACTAATCTATACACACTAGGGACAAATTACAATTATACCCCGCCAATTATCCAACAAACCTGTATGTCTTTGGGGTGTGGAAGGAAACCGGAGATCCTAGAGAAAACCCACACAGGTCACGGGGAGAACTTACAAACTCTGTACTGACAAGTACGTAGTCAGGATCAAACGTGGGTCTCTGGCGCTGTAAGGCAGCAAATCTACTGCACCACCGCCCGATCCCTCTGCTCTACAACACTCCACAGGCCCCTGCCATTCACTGCGAAGGTTC
>NC_135955.1:67500-85380 GCF_053455715.1 Rhinoraja longicauda | reverse complement strand
ATGGATTGTATTGTAAATGGTTGCGGCCCCAGCACCGAGCCTTGCGCTCTCCACTGCCTGTCATTCTGAAAAGGACCCGGGACAGAGCAAGAGCCACTGGAGGGAGGGACAATAGACAATAGGTGCAAGGGTAGGCCATTCGTCCCTTCGAGCCAGCACCACCATTCAATGTGATCATGGCTGATCATTCTCAATCAGTACCCCGTTCCTGCCTTCTCCCCATACCCCCTGACTCCGCTATCCAGAGAGAGAGAGAGAGAGAGAGAGAGAGGGAGGGAGGGAGGGAGGGAGGGAGGGAGGGAGGGAGGGAGGGAGGGAGGGAGGGAGGGAGGGAGGGAGGGAGGGAGGGAGGGAGGGAGGGAGGGAGGGAGGGAGGGAGGGAGGGAGGGAGGGAGGGAGGGAGGGAGGGAGGGAGGGAGGGAGGGAGGGAGGGAGGGAGGGAGGGAGGGAGGGAGGGAGGGAGGGAGGGAAAGAAAGAAAGAAAGAAAGAAAGAAAGAAAGAAAATTTATTAGCCAGGTATGCAGGAAACATAGAAACATAGAAAATAGGTGCAGGAGGAGGCCATTTGGCCCTTCGAGCTAGCACCGCCATTCATTGTGTTCATGGCTGATCATCCACAATCAGTAAACTGTGCCCAACTTCTCAAATGCCTCCTTGTTTTTGTTGCCAAAGTGGATAACCTCACATTTATCTATATTATACTGCATCTGCCACGCATCTGCCCACTCACTCAACCTGTCCAGGTCACCATGTCATATCATCATCATATCATATATATACAGCCGGAAACAGGCCTTTTCGGCCCTCCAAGTCCGTGCCGCCCGGCGATCCCCGTACATTAACACTATCCTACACCCACTAGGGACAATTTTTACATTTACCCAGCCAATTAACCTACATACCTGTACGTCTTTGGAGTGTGGGAGGAAACCGAAGATCTCGGAGAAAACCCACGCAGGTCACGGGGAGAACGTACAAACTCCTTACAGTGCAGCAACCGTAGTCAGGATCGAACCTGAGTCTCCGGCGCTGCATTCGCTGTAAAGCAGCAACTCTACCGCTGCGCTACCGTGCCGCCTTCCTAACATCCTCTTCGCATTTCACACTGTCACCCAGCTTTGTGTTGTCTGCAAACCTGCTCGTGTTACTTCTAATTCCATCATCCAAATCATTAATATATATGGAGAATAGTTGCGGCCCCAACACCGAGCCTTGCGGCACTCAAACTTGTCCCAGTGCTTCTTTCTCTGTTTGAGAATACCTTCTCTCCACGCTGGTTAAAGATCGACTGGCATATACTATGATTCTGGGTCCATCTGCATGCGTCTGTACCAGCACTGCTCCCAAGCCGACCGGACTAGCATCTGCTATGACTTTTGTTGATGCAGCTGGATCATAATATACAAGGGTTTCTGCACTCATTAGGCTCTGTTCCAGCACTTTGAATGCCTGTCTCTGTTCACTACCAAACTGGAACAGTACGTCTTTTCTGGTCAACTTTCTCAGCGGATCTGCCAGTGGAGCAAAATTTGGAATACGTTTTGCCCAGCAATTGACCAGTCCTAGAAAGCTTCTCATCACGGTTGCATTCTGAGGTTCACGTGCATCTGCAACAGCTTTCACTTTAACCTTTGCCGAGTTCAGCCCTTCACTTGTGAGTCTGTGTCCCATCAAATCCATCTCAGAGACCCAAACTTACACTTGTCTTCATTCACAGTGAGTCCTGCTTCTTGACGTTTAGTCAACACAAGCTTCAACCCTCTGTCATGCTCCTCACGAATTGATGTATGGACGATGATGTCATCTGCTATGTTTGCTGCTCCAGGTACACCCTGAATCACTCTGTGGATTTCGTACTGATAGATCTCGGGGGTGGCATTGATTCCAAACATCAGTCTTTTGTACTGGTGCAATCCGCAGTGAGTGACAAATGGTGTCACCTCTCTTGACTCTGGATGTAATTCCAATTGGTGATATCCCCACTTGAGATCAGTTTTGGAGAACACTTTACTGGTTGATAACTCTTGGAGCACCTCATCGATCATCGGAATTGGGTGTCTTTCTCTGATTATTGCTTCATTGGCTCTCCTAATGTCAACGCACAGTCTGATATCATCATTGGGTTTCAGCACTTATCACTACTGGACTCACCCCTGGTGTCAGACGTTCAACTGCCTCAATAATGTCCTGATCAATGATTTTAGCTTCTACTTCTCCACGAAGTCCAAATGGCGTTCTCCGCACTGGTTGTGCTTTCGGCTTGACAGTTTCATCAATGGCTAATTCACTTGCCGGCGTTTCAATTTTCCAACCGCTTGGAATACTGTGAAATTCCTGCCTCATGTCATCATATGACTGCACTGAATTGACATGCACTCCGATGTGAAGCAGTCCCAGCTCTCCAGCTGTACTTGTGCTGAGCAAGGGTTCTCCTTTCTCTATCACCACCAATTTTGCATCAGTTTTTCTATCTCCGACTTCTACTTTAGCGTGAAATATCCAATTGTCTGCAGTGGTTCAGTTGCAGTGTATGGATATAACTTCCTACTACACCTCCTTGTCGTGCACTTGATTTTCTGCTGTTTCACGTATTCCCACAGTGATGTGTCAATGATGTTGCAGTCGCTGCCAGAATCTGCAATCACTGGCACTGTAACACCTCCGATGGTCACTGCAACTTTCTCCAGATGGCTATCATTCAATGCAAACTGATAATTCCTTTTAACAGCATGCTCACCAGGTTCATCACTGTCCTCATCACTTCCGAAATCACCTTCTATGTGACAGACGTGACCCTTCTTTTTCTGCCACGGTCTGTCTATCTTGTCACTGGACTTCCCTTTCTCCCTTCTCTTGGAAGGTTCACTCTTGTTGTATTCACTTGCCTTGTCCTTGACCTTACTTTTACATTTCTTTGCAAAATGCTCTTTGCCTCCACACTTCGTACATGTCCTACTTTTTGGACAACATGCATCTTTCCCTATGTGACACCTGTAACACTCAATCTCACATTCAGGGTTACTTCTTGGCCTACCTTAGGCCAGCCAGTCTTGGAATCTTTCAATTCCATGCTGTGAAATTGTCCCTCAATGGACAAAGCATCATTAAGGTTTAACTCACCCCCTTTTTCTAGCAGCCTTCTCCTGAGCTTGTCTGACCTGCATTGCTGGACAACCTGATCCAATATCTGGTTTTCCACATCAGCAGCCACATATTTGCATCCCACAGACACCTGTCTGAGTCTCGACACAAACTGAGCAACAGTCTCGCCCTCTCCCTGTTCTGTTTTGTGGAATAAATGGCGTTGAGATGTAGCATTCAGCACCACCACATAATGACTGTTCAATGCATCAACGGCTTTCTCATCGTCTTCCTTCATTCCGGTGTCAGGGAGTGTTTGAAACATTTCTTGAACCGCTGGTCCCGCGCGGGGTGAAGAGAAGCAACGTTCTCCGCTGCGCCTTCAAGCAAGAGCCCGCGACTGCCGGCGTAGACTGTAATCCCGGACAGTGTAGGCCCAGAGGCCCGGGCACCGCCTAACGGAGGTTGCGTGGCAACCCGCCTCCCAGCCCGGGCGGCCATCATTGCTGGAGCGGGAGCACGTGGCCGCTCGCTGGGTGAGGTCGCGTGGGGCGCAGGGCGGTGACGGTGACGTCACCTTGCCCGTACATGGCCACAAACAGGAATGTCTGCACTCATTCCGGGCCAGTGCAGACATTCTCTTGCCCATCTTAGACAGCCATTCACACCAATGTGGGAATCATGTACTCTTGTGAGCATGTCGCGTCTCCTGGCTTTAGGGATGATTACTCTCTCTCCCCTAAATATGAGACCATCTCCAACACTCAGCTCATCCCTCACATGGAAATAGGAGATGAGCTCTGGGTCAACATCCTTCTTGTTCTCTGGCCAGCCTTGTTTGATCACCTCTTGCAGTTTCTGTATAGTCTCATCTGTTTCTGTTGCATCCCTTATGCCATTTAGCAGAGGCTGTGCTATTGGGATGTGCCTTGCCAGGTTTACAGTCTCCAGTTCTCTCATGGTCTTGTCAGTCTTGCCAATCTGAATATACGCTCTGCTCAGCGTGTCTGCAAGCTGCATCTCCTTCCCTGGTCTGTATCTTATTGTCACATCATAGGTCTGCATCCTCACCAGCATCCTCTGCAATCTCTTTGGTGCCCGATGAAGTGGTTTTGTGGCGATTATCTCCAGTGGCTTATGGTCTGACTGCACATTCACTGGCCTTCCATATGTGTACACATGGAACCTCTCTAGACCAAACATCACTGCCAGCAATTCTTTCTCTATTTGTGCATATCTGGCAACTGGACTGTGGGTGTGGTCGGGGGTGGGGGGGGCAGTGACTGTCGGGGGTGGGGGGGGCAGTGACTGTCGGGGGGGGGCAGTGACTGTGGGTGTGGTCGGGGGGGGCAGTGACTGTGGGTGTGGTCAGGGGGCAGTGACTGTCAGAGGGGGGGGGCAGCGACTGTGGGTGTGGTTGGGGGTGGGGGGGGGCAGTGACTGTGGGTGTGGTGGGGGGGCAGTGACTGGGTGTGGTGGGGGGGCAGTGACTGTGGGTGTGGTCGGGGGTGGGGGGGCAGTGACTCAGTGTGGTCGGGGGGGCAGTGACTGTGGGTGTGGTCGGGGGGGGGCAATGACTGTGGGTGTGGTCGGGGGGGGCAGTGACTGGGTGTGGTCGGGGGGGACAGTGACTGTGGGTGTGGTCGGGGGGGACAGTGACTGTGGGTGTGGTCGGGGGGGACAGTGACTCAGTGTGGTCGGGGGGGGCAGTGACTGTGGGTGTGGTCGGGGGGGACAGTGACTGTGGGTGTGGTCGGGGGGGGCAGTGACTGTGGGTGTGGTCAGGGGGCAGTGACTGTCAGAGGGGGGGGCAGTGACTGTTGGTGTGGTTGGGGGTGGGGGGGGCAGTGACTGTGGGTGTGGTCGGGGGGGCAGTGACTGTGGGTGTGGTCGGGGGGGGCAGTGACTGTGGGTGTGGTCGGGGGGGGCAGTGACTCAGTGTGGTCGGGGGGCAGTGACTGTGGGTGTGGTCGGGGGGGGCAGTGACTGTGGGTGTGGTCGGGGGGGGCAGTGACTGTGGGTGTGGTCGGGGGGGGCAGTGACTGTGGGTGTGGTCGGGGGGGGCAGTGACTGTGGGTGTGGTCGGGGGGGGCAGTGACTCAGTGTGGTCGGGGGGCAGTGACTGTGGGTGTGGTCGGGGGGGCAGTGACTGTGGGTGTGGTCGGGGGGGCAGTGACTGTGGGTGTGGTCGGGGGGGACAGTGACTGTGGGTGTGGTCGGGGGGGGCAGTGACTCAGTGTGGTCGGGGGGGGCAGTGACTCAGTGTGGTCGGGGGGGACAGTGACTGTGGGTGTGGTCGGGGGGGGCAGTGACTGTGGGTGTGGTCGGGGGGGCAGTGACTGTGGGTGTGGTCGGGGGGGCAGTGACTGTCGGTGTGGTCGGGGGGGGCAGTGACTGTGGGTGTGGTCGGGGGGGGCAGTGACTCAGTGTGGTCGGGGGGGGCAGTGACTCAGTGTGGTCGGGGGGGACAGTGACTGTGGGTGTGGTCGGGGGGGGCAGTGACTGTGGGTGTGGTCGGGGGGGCAGTGACTGTCGGTGTGGTCGGGGGTCGGGGGGGGCAGTGACTGTGGGTGTGGTCGGGGGTGGGGGGGCAGTGACTCAGTGTGGTCGGGGGGGGAAGTGACTGTCGGTGTGGTCGGGGGTGGGGGGGGCAATGACTGTCGCGCGTCCAGTGTGGGGGTCTTGCTGCGGGAAGGGGGCTTCACCATCACTGAGGTCGGGGAGGTGGTGTGGGGGCATCTCCTGGTTGTAGATGTAATGTACCGTGGCTCTCCGCTCCGGCTGATTAATGTGTACGCCTCACCCGTGCGGAGCGAGCAGTTGGCCTTCCCCCAGCAGCTCCCACCGCTGCTGGCCAGGCCACGTCCCGGCCGCTCGTTCTGGCCGGTGACTCCAACTGCATGATCGATGCGGCTGGACGATCGGGCAGGGCCGGCCACAAACTGGACGGCACCTCTAAGCTCCTGGTGCAGACGGTCAAAGACGCAAAGATGCAGGCGGGGCCCAGCCGCGGTTCACCTGGTCGAGACCGCACGCTTCAGCCCTGTCTCGGATAGACTTCCTCTTCATGTGGAAGGCCGTCATGGTCTCTGGTCACTGCCTCCTTCACGCTTCCTGGAATATGGATTGTATTGTAAATGGTTGCGGCCCCAGCACCGAGCCTTGCGCTCTCCACTGCCTGTCATTCTGAAAAGGACCCGGGACAGAGCAAGAGCCACTGGAGGGAGGGACAATAGACAATAGGTGCAAGGGTAGGCCATTCGTCCCTTCGAGCCAGCACCACCATTCAATGTGATCATGGCTGATCATTCTCAATCAGTACCCCGTTCCTGCCTTCTCCCCATACCCCCTGACTCCGCTATCCAGAGAGAGAGAGAGAGAGAGAGGGAGGGAGGGAGGGAGGGAGGGAGGGAGGGAGGGAGGGAGGGAGGGAGGGAGGGAGGGAGGGAGGGAGGGAGGGAGGGAGGGAGGGAGGGAGGGAGGGAGGGAGGGAGGGAGGGAGGGAGGGAGGGAGGGAGGGAGGGAGGGAGGGAGGGAGGGAGGGAGGGAGGGAGGGAGGGAGGGAGGGAGGGAGGGAGGGAGGGAGGGAGGGAGGGAAAGAAAGAAAGAAAATTTATTAGCCAGGTATGCAGGAAACATAGAAACATAGAAAATAGGTGCAGGAGGAGGCCATTTGGCCCTTCGAGCTAGCACCGCCATTCATTGTGTTCATGGCTGATCATCCACAATCAGTAAACTGTGCCCAACTTCTCAAATGCCTCCTTGTTTTTGTTGCCAAAGTGGATAACCTCACATTTATCTATATTATACTGCATCTGCCACGCATCTGCCCACTCACTCAACCTGTCCAGGTCACCATGTCATATCATCATCATATCATCATATATATACAGCCGGAAACAGGCCTTTTCGGCCCTCCAAGTCCGTGCCGCCCGGCGATCCCCGTACATTAACACTATCCTACACCCACTAGGGACAATTTTTACATTTACCCAGCCAATTAACCTACATACCTGTACGTCTTTGGAGTGTGGGAGGAAACCGAAGATCTCGGAGAAAACCCACGCAGGTCACGGGGAGAACGTACAAACTCCTTACAGTGCAGCAACCGTAGTCAGGATCGAACCTGAGTCTCCGGCGCTGCATTCGTTGTAAAGCAGCAACTCTACCGCTGCGCTACCGTGCCGCCCTCCTAACATCCTCTTCGCATTTCACACTGTCACCCAGCTTTGTGTTGTCTGCAAACCTGCTCGTGTTACTTCTAATTCCATCATCCAAATCATTAATATATATGGAGAATAGTTGCGGCCCCAACACCGAGCCTTGCGGCACTCAAACTTGTCCCAGTGCTTCTTTCTCTGTTTGAGAATACCTTCTCTCCACGCTGGTTAAAGATCGACTGGCATATACTATGATTCTGGGTCCATCTGCATGCGTCTGTACCAGCACTGCTCCCAAGCCGACCGGACTAGCATCTGCTATGACTTTTGTTGATGCAGCTGGATCATAATATACAAGGGTTTCTGCACTCATTAGGCTCTGTTCCAGCACTTTGAATGCCTGTCTCTGTTCACTACCAAACTGGAACAGTACGTCTTTTCTGGTCAACTTTCTCAGCGGATCTGCCAGTGGAGCAAAATTTGGAATACGTTTTGCCCAGCAATTGACCAGTCCTAGAAAGCTTCTCATCACGGTTGCATTCTGAGGTTCACGTGCATCTGCAACAGCTTTCACTTTAACCTTTGCCGAGTTCAGCCCTTCACTTGTGAGTCTGTGTCCCATCAAATCCATCTCAGAGACGCCAAACTTACACTTGTCTTCATTCACAGTGAGTCCTGCTTCTTGACGTTTAGTCAACACAAGCTTCAACCCTCTGTCATGCTCCTCACGAATTGATGTATGGACGATGATGTCATCTGCTATGTTTGCTGCTCCAGGTACACCCTGAATCACTCTGTGGATTTCGTACTGATAGATCTCGGGGGTGGCATTGATTCCAAACATCAGTCTTTTGTACTGGTGCAATCCGCAGTGAGTGACAAATGGTGTCACCTCTCTTGACTCTGGATGTAATTCCAATTGGTGATATCCCCACTTGAGATCAGTTTTGGAGAACACTTTACTGGTTGATAACTCTTGGAGCACCTCATCGATCATCGGAATTGGGTGTCTTTCTCTGATTATTGCTTCATTGGCTCTCCTAATGTCAACGCACAGTCTGATATCATCATTGGGTTTCAGCACTTATCACTACTGGACTCACCCCTGGTGTCAGACGTTCAACTGCCTCAATAATGTCCTGATCAATGATTTTAGCTTCTACTTCTCCACGAAGTCCAAATGGCGTTCTCCGCACTGGTTGTGCTTTCGGCTTGACAGTTTCATCAATGGCTAATTCACTTGCCGGCGTTTCAATTTTCCAACCGCTTGGAATACTGTGAAATTCCTGCCTCATGTCATCATATGACTGCACTGAATTGACATGCACTCCGATGTGAAGCAGTCCCAGCTCTCCAGCTGTACTTGTGCTGAGCAAGGGTTCTCCTTTCTCTATCACCACCAATTTTGCATCAGTTTTTCTATCTCCGACTTCTACTTTAGCGTGAAATATCCAATTGTCTGCAGTGGTTCAGTTGCAGTGTATGGATATAACTTCCTACTACACCTCCTTGTCGTGCACTTGATTTTCTGCTGTTTCACGTATTCCCACAGTGATGTGTCAATGATGTTGCAGTCGCTGCCAGAATCTGCAATCACTGGCACTGTAACACCTCCGATGGTCACTGCAACTTTCTCCAGATGGCTATCATTCAATGCAAACTGATAATTCCTTTTAACAGCATGCTCACCAGGTTCATCACTGTCCTCATCACTTCCGAAATCACCTTCTATGTGACAGACGTGACCCTTCTTTTTCTGCCACGGTCTGTCTATCTTGTCACTGGACTTCCCTTTCTCCCTTCTCTTGGAAGGTTCACTCTTGTTGTATTCACTTGCCTTGTCCTTGACCTTACTTTTACATTTCTTTGCAAAATGCTCTTTGCCTCCACACTTCGTACATGTCCTACTTTTTGGACAACATGCATCTTTCCCTATGTGACACCTGTAACACTCAATCTCACATTCAGGGTTACTTCTTGGCCTACCTTAGGCCAGCCAGTCTTGGAATCTTTCAATTCATGCTGTGAATTGTCCATCAGTGTCACTGCAATGGACAAAGCATCATTAAGGTTTAACTCACCCCTTTATTCTAGCAGCCTTCTCCTGAGCTTGTCTGACCTGCATTGCTGGACAACCTGATCCAATATCTGGTTTTCCACATCAGCAGCCACATATTTGCATCCCACAGACACCTGTCTGAGTCTCGACACAAACTGAGCAACAGTCTCGCCCTCTCCCTGTTCTGTTTTGTGGAATAAATGGCGTTGAGATGTAGCATTCAGCACCACCACATAATGACTGTTCAATGCATCAACGGCTTTCTCATCGTCTTCCTTCATTCCGGTGTCAGGGAGTGTTTGAAACATTTCTTGAACCGCTGGTCCCGCGCGGGGTGAAGAGAAGCAACGTTCTCCGCTGCGCCTTCAAGCAAGAGCCCGCGACTGCCGGCGTAGACTGTAATCCCGGACAGTGTAGGCCCAGAGGCCCGGGCACCGCCTAACGGAGGTTGCGTGGCAACCCGCCTCCCAGCCCGGGCGGCCATCATTGCTGGAGCGGGAGCACGTGGCCGCTCGCTGGGTGAGGTCGCGTGGGGCGCAGGGCGGTGACGTCACCTTGCCCGTACATGGCCACAAACAGGAAACACTTTGTATTTCTGTGTTTCTGTGCCGGAGGGCGTAGGTGCGGCTGAAGAAAGCGAGTGGTTGCCAGTGGCCATCGATCAGCTGTTCGAGTACTCCACCTGCAGCAGTGTCAGATGTGTCCACAGTCAGGCTGGTCACAGCCTCAACCCTCAGCTGGACCATCGCTGCCTGTACTAGCGTCTCCTTTGTGCCGTTGACAGCGGCCATGGCCTCAGCATCCCACTCGAGCTCCCGCTGCTTGCTGGCTAGGAACCTGAACTATAACCCTGGCAGCCAGCCGCTGGCACCAACCGATGGTAGAGGTTTACCATGCCAATGGTATCGGCCTGAAGCCCTTTCACCCTGGAAGGCCGAGGAAACTGCCGAATGGCCCCAACCTTGGCCGGGAGCGGGACTGCGCCATGTTGGGTGACGTGATGGCCAAGGAAATCACTTGAATTAAGGCCAAGCTGGCACTACACCAGATTAATGGCCAGTCCGTGTTCCCTGAGCCGGATCCGTGCCAAAGGAGCAGGAGGTGCGCCCAGTGTTCTTGAGTAGAGCGACTGGCGACGAGAATGTCATCTAGGTAAAGAGACGAAAGTCCAACCCACGGCCTACCGCGTCCATAAGGCGTTGGAAAGCCTGAGCAGTGTTCTTGAGGCTGAAAGGCATCCTGAGGAATTCAAACAGGCCAAAGGATGCGATGACAGTGGTCTTGGGCATGGCGTCCAGGTGCACAGGAATATGTGGTAACCGCGGACCAGGTCACTGTTTGAAAATAATGTTGTGCCCTCCAGACGGGCCGTGAAATCCTGAATGTGGGGAACAGGATACTGATCGGCCATGGTGACGTTATTCAGATGGCGGTGGTCCTCACAAGGCCTCCAGCCCCCAGACACTTTACGGACCATGTGAAGGGGAGACCTCCACGGACTGTCGGACCAACGCACAATGCCCATGTCCTGCATTTGTTGGAACTCATCCTTGGCAAGCTGCCGTTTATGGGGGTGAAGCGTGCGTGACCGTACGTGGAGCGGTGGTCCGGTAGTGGGGAGATGGTGCAGCACGCCGTGGTTGGGGCGGGTGGATTGGAACTGAGGAATCAGGGTGTCGGGGAAATCTGCTCGTATCTGAGCGTACACGTTCTGAGCGCAAGATACGGAGTCGTGGTGTGTGGCAGCGGGAACGGCCGGGCGCAGAGAGAGACGGGTTGGGAAGTCTCAGAGTGGACGAGGCGTTGTCCCTTCACATCGGCCACCAGAGAACGTGCCCGGAGGGAATTGCCACACAACGGTTGGGAGACGTCCGTGACAGTGAGAGGCCGAGTGAAGCGGCAGGAGCCAAATAAGGGGAGCCTTGCGGGCAGCGTACGTCCGGATGGGGCTGCTGTGGACGGCCATCAGGGGAGGCCCTCGCCTAATGGAGCGGGTGCCGACTCCCGATGGGGGCAATATGCTGACCTCCGCTCCCATGTCCACGAGGAAATGATGCCCAGAGTGGCGATCCCAGATGTAGAGGCGATGTTTCTGGCCGACCACGACAGCCACTACTGGCGGGCGGCCGCTGCTTTTCCCGGATGCGTGCAGGGAGAATGCATCGACGGGCCTCGGAACCCCAGCGTTGGTGGCAGTAGCACCGTGTACCTTTGCCGGCATCGCCCGACACCGGGCTTTGGCGCCGTGCTGGCAGCGGGGGCTATAAATGGCTGCTGGGACCGCCGTGGAGCTGCTGACACCCGACCGATGGAAACACCATCCTGCTGTTTGACCAGCCACAGCTCGGCCGCTCGTTCAGCCAGCTGCCGGGGGTCGGTGGAATCACTACCGGCGAGGAGTTGGCGGATGTCATCAGGCATCTGCTCCAGAGACACTTGCTCCAATAGGAGGCAAGGCTGATGTCCGTCCATCAGGGAGAGCATCTCGCTCATCAGCACTGACGGCTTGCGATCGCTGAGCCCATCCATGTGAAGGAGCCGGGCGACCTGTTCACAACGGCTGAGCTCCAGTGCACAACACGAGTGCTTTGAGGCCCTCGTACTTGCCATCATCGGGCGGTTGGCGAAGGTGATGTATTAGGCGCCCGGCGGTGTCTCGGTCCAGCGCGCCGACCACGTAGAATTACTTGGTCGCATCGGCGGTAATGCGCCGAATATTGAACTGGGCCTCGGTCTGTTGGAACCACACGTGTGGCTGTGCGGGCCAGAACATGGGCCGTTTGAGAGCGACCGCGTTCTGCTGGGCCAGGTAGTCTCTGCCTCCAGGGTCAAAATCCAAAGCAAGCCGTTTGGGATGGTCGAGGGTCGAGGGTCACCAATGTGGTAAACCAAGTGTTGTGAATGAAACGGGTTTTATTAATGAAATAGTGGTTGAACACACGCACGCTTCGTTAGGAGAACAGTTAGGTGCTTGTTGCTGTTGAGAGGAGCACCACACGACTGTTCACTCGAGGGCTCGAGCAGGGCTTCAAATCCCCAACTGTCAACTGTCATCTCCAACTGTCAACTGTCATCTCCAACTGTCAACTGTAATCTCCAACTGTCAACTGTCATCTCCAACTGTCAACTGTCATCTCCAACTGTCAATGGCGGTGCTGGCTCGAAGGGCCAAATGGCCTCCTCCTGCACCTATTTGCTATGTTTCTATGTTTCTATGTTTCTAGACCCGCACGTCTTTGGAGTGTGGGAAGAAACCAGAGCACCCGGAGAAAACCCACGCAGGTCACGGGGAGAACCTGCAAACTCCGTACAGACAGCACCCGCAGTCAGGATGGAACCGGGTCTCTGGCGCAGTGAGGCAGCAACTCTCCCGCTGTGCCACCGTGACCACCCTAAATGTCTTGTCTTTCCGCTGACTGGTTAGCACGTAGCAGAAGCTTTGCACTGTACCTCGCTGCACGTGATGGTGAAGTGAAGTGTAGAGTGTGGCCAAGCTGGGGTGTGGATGCCCTGGAGCGCCTGATGCTCTGTTGGTGGGCTGTTGTGTCTCACTTCCTTCCTTTGCGTGTGAAGATCGGCGTAGTGCCGGTGATCAGATTGACTGGGTGATAGGGTGTCTTCACATGGAGTCTGTCTGCCGCAGCGTCCTGGCACTGCTGCTGATGAGCGCTGTCTCCCATCAACGCCAGCCATCGCCGGGTAAGTTCCTCGGCTCTATCAAGGGCCCGCTGTCGGTCCTCACCGCTACCGACACCCGCCTCGTGCCCGGTAACATGAAACTAAGCACAACTTAGACACAAGATGGTGGAGTAACTCAGCATCTGGGTCAGGCAGCATCTGTGGGGAACATGGATAGGTGACGTTTCACAGAGTGCTGGAGTAACCCAGCGGGTCAGGCAGCATCTGTGGAGAACATGGATAGGTGACGTTTCACAGAGTGCTGGAGTATCTCAGCGGGTCAGGCAGCATCTGTGGAGAACGTGGATAGGTGACGTTTCACACAGTGCTGGAGTAACTCAGTGGGTCAGGCAGCATCTGTGGAAGGTGGTGTTCGGTGCTTGGTAACAGAGCAAAATGGCGTTTCATCGAGACCCCGACTGGTTTGGGACATCAGTCTGAAGAAGGGTCTCAACCCAAACCGTCACCGGTTCCTTCTCTCCAGAGATACTGCCCAACCCACTGAGTTACTCCAGCACTTTGTGTGTGTCTTACTCTGCTGTACGGCCAGCCCCTCCACCAATGCTCAATCCTCCTTGGTTACAATATAATATCCTTCTGGCTGTTGCAGCGGGCAGCGGCTTAAAGATCGCAAAAGATTGTGCAAGGCTGGAGGCTGAATGTAAGGAGAGATGGTCGGCTTGGAATGTTTTCTCTGGAGCTTTTGAGGCACAGATGGTTAGTTTTTAGTTTAGAGATACTCTAAAATGTTTAGTTTTCAGTCTAGAATTTGGCCCTCCGATTCGGCACCGACCAGCGATCCCAGCACACTAACTCCAGGGACAATTTACATGTACACCAAGCCAATCAACCTGCAACCTGTAAGGCAATGCTCAAATGACATTCAGACAGTGCGCAAATGGGGAAGGTTGAGAATATGGGCCGCATGCAGGCAATTGAGATTAGTTCAGTTACCAAACCTGCCTAGCATGTGCAGGTTGGGCCGAAGGGCCAGTTTCCACGCTGTGTCACTCTGTTTGACATTTTGGAAGGAGAGGCAACAATCAGGTAGGGCGGCACGGTGGCTTATCGGTAGAGCTACCGCCTCACGGCGCCAGAGACCCGGGTTCCATCCCGACTACGGGTGCTGTCTGTACGGAGTTTGTACGTTCTCCCCGTGACCTGCGTGGGTTTTCTCCGAGATCTTCGGTTTCCTCCCTCTCTCCAAAGACGTACAGGTTTGTCGGTTAATTGGCTTGGATAAAATTGTAAATTGCCTTGAGTGTATAGAAACATAGAAAATAGGTGCAGGAGGAGGCCATTTGGCCCTTCGAGCCAGCATTCAGCCGCCATTCATTGTGATCATGGCTGATCATCCACAATCAGTAACCCGTGCCTGCCTTCTCCCCATATCCTTTGATTCCACTAGCCCCAAGAGCTCTATCTAACTCTCCTTTAAATTAATCCAGAGAATTGGCCTCCACTGCCCTCTGTGGCAGAGAATTCCACACATTCACAACTCTCTGGGTGAAAACGTTTTTTCTCACCTCAGTTTTAAATGGCCTCCCCTTTATTCTTAGACTGTGGCCCCTGGTTCTGGACTCCCCCAACATTGGGAACATTTCTCCTGCATCTAGCTTGTCCAGTCATTTTATAATTTTATACATCTCTATAAGATCCCCACTCATCTTTCTAAATTCCAGTGAATACCAGCCCAGTCTTTCCAATCTTTCCTCATATGACAGTCCCTCCATCCCGGGGATTAACCTCGTGAACCTACGCTGCACTGCCTCAATAGCAAGGATGTCCTTCCTCAAATTAGGAGACCAAAACTGCACACAATACTCCAGATGTGGTCTCACCAGGGCCCGATACAACTGTAGAAGGACCTCTTTGCTCCTATAATATCGTTATCATTTGTGGAACAGTGACCATAATATGATAGAAATTAAGACATTAAGATTTTGTTATTAGTTTATTATTCTCATGTGTATTGACGTACAATGAAATCTTTGATTGTGTCATTGAGCCAAATCATAGTACACATAAGTACAGTCAGTATCACAAAATGCTGGAGTAACTCAACGGGTCAGGCAGCAATTCTGGGGAACATGGATAGGTAACGTTTCACAGAGTGCTGGAGTAACTCAGCGGGTCAGGCAGCATCTGTGGAGAACATGGATAGGTGACGATTCACACAGTGCTGGAGTAACTCAGCGGGTCAGGCAGCATCTGTGGAGAACATGGATAGGTGACGATTCACACAGTGCTGGAGTAACTCAGCGGGTCAGGCAGCATCTGTGGAGAACATGGATAGGTGACGTTTCACAGAGTGCTGGAGTAACTCAGCGGGTCAGGCAGCATCTGTGGAGAACATGGATAGGTGACGTTTCACAGGGTGCTGGAGTAACTCAGCGGGTCAGGCAGCATCTCAGGAGAGAAGAAATGGGTGATGTTTCGGGTCGAGACCCTTCTTCAGACCTGCTGAGTTGCTCCAGCTTTTTGTGATACCTTTGATTTGTACCAGCATCTGCAGTTATTTTCCTACATAAGTACAGTCGTTATATTCAAGTGCAAAAGCAAAAATAACCAGGGTGTAGAATATTGTGCCATTACAACGGAGCAGCGTTGCAGCCACACACATGCATTAAAGAATTGCAAGGACCGCGGTGAGGTGGGCTGTACGATCGGGACTACACTCTAGCTAATGGACGGCACGGTGGCGCAGCGGTAGAGTTGCTGCCTCACAGCGCCACAGACCTGGGTTCCATCCTGACTATGGGCGCCGTCTGTACGGGGTTTGCACGTTCTCCCCGTGACCTGCGTGGGTTTTCTCCGGGTGCTCCGGTTTCCTCCCACACTCCAAAGACGTACTGGTCTGTAGGTTAATTGGCTTCGGTAAGATTGTAAATTGCCCCTAGTGTGTGTAGGATAGTGTCAGTGTGTGTGGATTGGTGGACGGTGCGGTCTTGGTGGGCCGAAGGGCCTGTTTCCGCGCTGTATCTTTGCACAAAAGTAAAAACTGTAGTAGGTCGGTTCAGTAGTCGCATAACAGCGGGGAAGAAGTTGTTCCTTAGCCTGGTGGCACATGCTTGCAAGCTCTTGTAACCTGCCCGATGATGGCATGCAGGCCTTCAAAACGAGAGGATTTGAGTATAGGAGTAAAGATGCCCTTCTGCAGTTGTACAGGGCCACTCCCGGCACCTGGAGTATTATGTGCAGTTTTGGTCTCCAAATTTGAGGAAGGACGTCCTTGCTATTGAGGCAGTGCAGCATAGGTTCACAAGGTTAATCCCCGGGATGGCGGGACTGTCATATGAGGAAAGATTAGAAAGACTGGGCTTGTGTTCACTGGAGTTTAGACGGATGAGAGGGGATCTTATAGAGACGTATAAAATTATAAAAAGACTGGACCAGCTAGATGCAGGGAACATGTTTCCAATGTTGGGCGAGTCCAGAACCAGGGGCCACAGTCTTAGAATAAAGGGGAGACCATTTAAAACTGAAGTGAGAAGTAACTTTTTCACCCAGAGAGTTGTGAATTTGTGGAATTCTCTGCCACAGAGGGCAGTGGAGGCCAATTCACTGGATGGATTTAAGAGAGAGTTAGATAGAGCTCTAGGAGCTCTAGAAAAAGTTCCTCCTCACCTCAGTTTTAATTAGCTTAAAGATTTCAAAATACAAATACATAAATGCCTTTCAGGCACAAAACAACAGGAAATATGATTCATCTGCGGCTCACAGAGACACTTTAAGATGTTATTAAGGCAAACGAAAAGATTTGTAAACTGCCTGAAATAGCAGCAGACCCGTGTGGGTAGCAGGTTAGCAAGGAGAAGCAAGCAATTGATAAAAAGATAGGAGATGCAAAACTGCTGATAGCACCCTGATGCAAACAGAGATGCATGTATCTTGAACGCTTACAGATATGGAGAAATGAGAAAAAACAGTGAGGTCTTGGTTTATTAAAGAAACAGAGAGACATAGAAAATAGGTGCAGGAGGAGGCCATTTGGCCCTTCGAGCCAGCACCGCCATTCATTGTGATCATGGCTGATCATCCACAATCAATAACCCGTGCCTGCCTTCTCCCCATATCCCTTGATTCCACTAGACCCTAGAGCTTTATCTAACTCTCTTTTAAATCCATCCAGTGATTTGGCCTCCACTGCCCTCTGTGGCAGAGAATTCCACAAATTCACAACTCTCTGGGTGAAAAAGTTTTTTCTCACCTCAGTTTTAAATGACCTCCCCTTTATTCTTAGACTGTGACCCCTGGTTCTGGACTCCCCCAACATTGGGGACATTTTTCCTGCATCTAGCTTGTCCAGCCCTTTTATAATTTTATATGTTTCTATAAGATCCCCTCTCATCCTTCTAAACTCCAGTGAATACAAGCCTGGTCTTTCCAAACTTTCCTCATATGACAGTCCCGCCATCCTGGGGATCAATCTCGTGAACCTCTGCTGCACTGCCTCAATAGCAAGGATGTCCTTCCTCAAATTAGGGGACCAAAACTGCACACAATACTCCAGGTGCGGTCTCACCAGGGCCCTGTACAACTGCAGAAAGACCTCTACTCCTGTACTCTAATCCTCTCGTTATGAAGGCCAACATGCCATTAGCTTTCTTCACTGCCTGCTGTACCTGCACGCCAACTTTCAGTGACTGGTGTACAAGGACACCCAGGTCTCGCTGCACTTCCCCCCTTACCTAACCTAACACCATTGAGATAATAATCTGCCTCCTTATTTTTGTCGCCAATGTGGATAACCTCATATTTATTCACATTATACTGCATCTGCCACGCATCTGCCCACTCACTCAACCTGTCCAGGTCACCCTGCAACCTCATAACATCCTCTTCACAGTTCACACTGCCACCCAGCTTTGTGTCATCCGCAAACTTCCTAGTGCAACTTT
>NC_135955.1:37500-62500 GCF_053455715.1 Rhinoraja longicauda | reverse complement strand
GCCCTTCTGCCTGCACCAGGCCCGCCTGTACATCCTCTACTCCGCTGCCAGGCCCCAGCACGGCGGCTACTGGCACGGTGCCCACGAAAAGCTGGAACAGTTCAGCGTGCTCCTCCACACACGGCCGCTAAACACCACCCAGACTGGTGAGTGCATGGTCACAGCTACAGCAGCCAGTCGCAGAGCAGGCCCCTCACCGCTGCAACGGCCAGTCGCAGAGCAGGCCCCGCATGGCTGCAACAGCCAGTCGCAGAGCAGGCCCCTCACCGCTGCAACAGCCAGTCGCAGAGCAGGCCCCTCACCGCTGCAACAGCCAGTCGCAGAGCAGGCCCCGCACAGCTCCCCGCACCACTGCAGCGGCCAGTCGCAGGCCCCGCACCGCTGCAACAGCCAGTCGCAGAGCACGCCCTGCACCGCTGCAACAGCCAGTCACAGGCCAAGCACAGCTGCAGCAGCCAGTTGCAGATCAGGCCCTGCACCGCTGCAAGTAGGGTTGCCAACTGTCCCGTATTAGCCGGGTCATCCCCTATTTTGGGCTAAATTGGTTTGTCCCGTATTAGGCCCGGACACTGTAGGCCCGGACACTGTAGGCCCGGACACTGTAGGCCCGGGCACTGTAGGCCCGGACACTGTAGGCCCGGACACTGTAGGCCCGGACACTGTAGGCCCAGACACTGTAGACTCAAACACTGTAGGCCCGGAGAGTGTAGGTCCGGACAGTGTAGGTCCGGATGCTGTAGGCCCGGACGCTGTAGTCCCGGATACTAGGCCCAGACAGTGTAGACCCGGATACTAGGCCCAGACAGTGTAGGCCTGGACACTGTAGGTCCAGACACTGTAGGCCCGGACACTGTAGGCCCGGACACTGCAGGCCCGGACACTGCAGGCCCGGACACTGTAGACCTGGATACTGTAGACCTGGATGCTGTAAGCCCGGACCCTGTAGGCCCAGACACTGTAGGTCCGGACACTAGGCCCAGACAGTGTAGGCCCGGACACTGTAGGTCCGGACGTTGTAGGCCTGGACACTGTAGGCCTGGACACTGTAGGCCCGGACACTAGGCCCGGACACTGTAGGCCCGGACAGTGTAGGCCTGGACGCTGAAGGACCGGACAGTGTAGGTCTGGACAGTGTAGACCCGGACAGTGTAGGCCCGGACAGTGTAGGCCCGGACACTATAGGCCCGGACTCTGTAGTCCCGTACAGTGTAGGCCTGGACACTCTAGGCCCGGACAATGCAGGCCCGGACACTGTAGGCCAGGACATTGTAGGCCTGGACAGTGTAGGTCCAGACACTTTAGGTCTGGACGTTGTAGGCCCGGACACTGTAGACCTGGATACTGTAGGCCCGAATGCTGTAAGCCCGGACCCTGTAGGCCCAGACACTGTAGGCCCGGACACTAGGCCCAGACAGTGTAGGCCCGGACACTGTAGGTCCGGACGTTGTAGGCCTGGACACTGTAAGCCTGGACACTGTAGGCCCGGAACTAGGCTCGGACACTGTAGGCCCGGACAGTGTAGGCCTGGACGCTGAAGGACCGGACAGTGTAGGTCTGGACAGTGTAGACCCGGACAGTGTAGGCCCGGACAGTGTAGGCCCGGACACTATAGGCCCGGAATCTGTAGGCCCGGACAGTGTAGGCCCGGACACTGTAGTCCCGTACAGTGTAGGCCTGGACACTCTAGGCCCGGACAGTGCAGGCCCGGACACTGTAGGCTCCGACACTGTAGGCCCGGACACTGTAGGGCAGGACATTGTAGGCCCGGACAGTGTAGGTCCAGACACTTTAGGTCCGGACAGTGTAGGCCCGGACACTGTAGGATTGGACACTGTAGGATTGGACACTGTAGGCCCGGACGCTGTAGGATTGGACATTGTAGGCCCGGACTCTGTAGGATTGGACACTGTAGGCCCGGACGCTGTAGGATTGGACACTGTAGGCCCGGACGCTGTAGGATTGGACACTGTAGGCCCAGACACTGTAGGCCCGGACACTGTAGGCCCGGACAGTGTAGAATTGTACACTGTAGGCCCGGACAGTGTAGAATTGTACACTGTAGGCCCGGACAGTGTAGAATTGTACACTGTAGGCCCGGACAGTGTAGAATTGTACACTGTAGGCCCGGACAGTGTAGGATTGTACACTGTAGGCCCGGACAGTGTAGGATTGTACACTGTAGGCCCGGACAGTGTAGGATTGTACACTGTAGGCCCAGGCGCCGTCTAACGGAGGTTGCTTAGCAACTCGCCTCCCAGACCGGGCGTCTGCCATTGGTGGAGCGGGAGCAGGTGGCCGCTGGCTGGGTGAGGTCACGTGGGGCGTGGGGCGGTGGTGTCACCTTGTGCTGTATTTGGAAGTGAGGAAGTTGGCAAACCTTGCTGCAAGGATGCATGCAGTACTGCTCCTGCAACCGCATGGCTGCCGCTGCTGCAGGCCGAGCGAGGGAGGGATGGGAGGGGGGAGAGAGAGGGGCGAGGGGGGAGAGAGAGAGGGGAGAGGGAGGGGGGAGGGGGGTGGGTGGGTGGGGCGGTGGGTGGTGCCTGGGGTGGGTGGGTTGGGGTTTGGGGAGGGGGTGCTAGGTGGTGCCTGGGGTGGGAGAATGGGGGGGGGGGGTGGTGGGGGAATGGGTGGGGGGGTGGGGTGGGGGGATGGGTGGGGGGATGGGGGAGTGGGGGTGTGGGTGGAGCCTGGGGTGGGGGGGTTGGGGTTTGGGGAGGGGGTGCTAGGTGGTGCCTGGGGTGGGAGAATGGGGGGGGGTGGGTGGGGGAATGGGTGGGGGGATGGGTGGGGGGATGGGGGAGTGGGGGTGTGGGTGGAGCCTGGGGTGGGGGGGTTGGGGTTTGGGGAGGGGGTGCTAGGTGGTGCCTGGGGTGGGGGAATGGGGGGGTGGGGTGGGGGAATGGGGGGGTGGGGTGGGGTGGGGGGATGGGTGGGGGGATGGGGAGTGGGGGTGTGGGTGGAGCCTGGGGTGGGGGGGTTGGGGTTTGGGGAGGGGGTGCTAGGTGGTGCCTGGGGTGGGAGAATGGGGGGGGTGGGTGGGGGAATGGGTGGGGGGTGGGGGGGTGGGGTGGGGGGGATGGGTGGGGGGATGGGGGAGTGGGGGTGTGGGTGGAGCCTGGTGTGGGGGGGTTGGGGTTTGGGGAGGGGGTGCTAGGTGGTGCCTGGGGTGGGGAATGGGGGGTGGGGTGGGGGAATGGAGGGTGGGGTGGGGTGGGGGGATGGGTGGGGGGATGGGGGAGTGGGGGTGTGGGGTGGAGCCTGGGGTGGGGGGGTTGGGGTTTGGGGAGGGGGGTGCTAGGTGGTGCCTGGGGTGGGGAATGGGGGGTTGGGGTGGGGGAATGGGGGGTGGGGTGGGGGAATGGGTGGGGGGATGGGGGGGTGGGGTGGGTGGTGGTGTGGGCAGTACCTGGTGTGGGGGGGTGGGGTTTGGGGTGTGGTGGGGGGATGGGTGGAGGGGATGGGGGAGTGGGTGGTCTGCAGGGTCAGTGAGCCCCTGGGTCACCTCTGTCCCTCTCACCCCAGTGCCGGGCGCCCCCAACATAACTGACCTGGACGTGCAGCGTGGCCTGGTGCGCTGGGATTCCAGCAAGGATTGTGGCTGCATCGTGCTGGACTACCAGGTATGTCCCAGCCTCCGCCCCGCTTAATCCCCCCCCCGCCTCCCTGCTCCCCCCCCCCCCCTGTCCCCAGTCCCCCCCCAGCCCCCACTCCCACTGGCCCCTCTCTCCAGTCTCCCACACTGTAAGCCCGGACACTGTAGGCCCGGACACTGTAGGCCCGGACACTGTAGGCCCGGACACTGTAGGCCCGGACACTGGAGGCCCGGACACTGTAGGCCCGGACACTGTAGGCCCGGACACTGGAGGCCCGGACACTGTAGGCCCGGACACTGTAGGCCAGGACACTGTAGGCCCGGACACTGTAGGCCCGGACACTGGAGGCCCGGACACGGTAGGCCCGGACACTGTAGGCCCGGACACTGGAGGCTCGGACACTCTAGGTCCGGACACTGTTGGCCCGGACATTGTAGACCCGGACACTGTAGGCCCGGACACTGTAGGCCCGGACACTGTTGGCCCGGACACTGTTGGCCCGGACACTGTTGGCCCGGACACTGTAGGCCCGGACACTGTAGGCCCGGACACTGTAGGCCCGGACATTGTAGACCCGGACACTGTTGGCCCGGACACTGTAGGCCCGGACACTGTAGACCCGGACATTGTAGACCCGGACACTGTTGGCCCGGACACTGTAGGCCCGGACACTGTAGGCCCGGACACTGTAGGCCCGGACACTGTTGGCCCGCACACTGTTGGCCCGCACACTGTTGGCCCGGACACTGTTGGCCCGCACACTGTTGGCCCGCACACTGTAGGCCCGGACACTGTAGCCCATTCTGCCACCATGCCCCCCTCTGCTTCGTGTCCCCTCTGCCCCTTCTCCCCCCCTGCTCCCCCCGGGTGAGGAGGGGTTGTCCAGCCCCGGTATTTGCCTTCCTCCCCCCTCTGCAGGTGACCATCCATGGGTGGAAGGACCACGACGCCAGCTTGGCCCCGAATGAAACGAAGCTGATCCCTGAGCGCCAGCACCCACCTGCTGCACCACACGTTCACATGTGCCCACCCTCTACACCGTCACGTTGAGAGCTCGCAGCGTGGCCGGCTGGGGTGCCAACCGACCCAGCACGACCACACCATCGCTCAAGGTCAGTGGGCAATCACTGACTGCAGTAATACACCGGTCACCCAAAACATCATGACCACTGACAGGCAGTGAACTACATGGGTTATCTCAGAAACATAGAACATAGACAACAGGTGCAGAAGGAGGCCACTCGGCCCTTCCAGCCAGCACCACCATTCATTGTGATCATGGCTGATCATCTACAATCAGTAACCCGTGCCTGCCTTCTCCCCATATCCCTTGATTCCACTAGCCCCTAGAACTCTTTCTCTTAAATCCATCCAGTGATTTGGCCTCCACTGCCAAATTCCACAATTCACAATCTGGGTGAAAAAGTTGCTTCTCACCACAGTTTTAAATGGCCTCCCCTTTATTCAGACTGTAACTTGTTACAATGGCACTTGTCAAAGGGTGGGATATATTAGGCTGCAAGTGAACAGTCAGTTCTTGAAGTTGATGTGTTGGATGCAGGAGAAATGGGCAGGAGTAAAGACCTGAGCGACTTTGACAAGGGCCAAATTGTTCTGGCCAGACGACTGGGTCAGAGCATCTGTGAAACGGCAAGGCTTGTGGGGTGTTCCCGGTCAGCAGTGGTGAGTACCTAGAAAGTGGTCCGAGGAGGGACAAACCACAAACCGGCGACAGGCAGGGTGTTGGGCACCCAAGGCTCATCGATGCGCGAGGGCAGCAAAGACTGTCCCGTCTGGTCCGAACCGACAGAAGGTCGACTGTGGCACAAGTCACAGAAAGTTTCAATGGTGTTCACGGGAGGAATGTGTCACAATGCACAGTGCATCGCACCCTGCTGCGTATGGGGCTGCACACGGAGGACCAACAGCGTATTAGGCAGGTGGGCATAATGTTTTGGCTGATCGGGTCATACTGGTTTGGCTGATCGGTGCAGTAGCTGAGATATCCGAGACCTCATTTACACTGACGACAGGCTCTTGCATTGTGATGGTAGCCGTGTGATGCCAATGAATGTGAGGCGAAGGTATTGCTGTGGGCAGTGAGGGCTGGCACAGGCACAGGTCATGTCCACGATCCCATCTCCCCACGTTCCCACCTCCCCATCCCCACGTTCCCACCTCCCCATCCCCACGTTCCCATCCCCACGTTCCCATCTCCCCACGTTCCCACCTCCCCATCCCCACGTTCCCACCTCCCCATCCCCACGTTCCCATCCCCACATCCCCATCTCCCCACGTTCCCATCCCCCCACGTTCCCATCCCCCCATCCCCACGTTCCCATCTCCCCACGTTCCCATCCCCCCATCCCCACGTTCCCATCTCCCCACGTTCCCACCTCCCCACGTTCCCATCCCCACGTTCCCAACTCCCCACGTTCCCATCCCCCCACGTTCCCATCCCCCCATCCCCACGTTCCCATCTCCCCACATTCCCACCTCCCCACGTTCCCATCCCCACGTTCCCAACCCCCACGTTCCCATCTCCCCACGTTCCCACCTCCCCACGTTCCCATCCCCACGTTCCCAACTCCCCACGTTCCCATCTCCCCACATTCCCACCTCCCCATGTTCCCATCTCCCCACGTTCCCATCTCCCCACGTTCCCATCACCCCATCCCCACGTTCCCATCCCCACATTGCCATCCCCACGTTCCCATCCCCACGTTCCCATCCCCACATTCCCATCCCCCCACGTTCCCATCCCCCCATCTCCACGTTCCCATCTCCCCACGTTCCCATCTCCCCACGTTCCCATCCCCACGTTCCCATCCCCCCATCCCCACATTCCCATCTCCCCACGTTCCCATCTCCCCACGTTCCCATCCCCCCATCCCCACATTCCCATCTCCCCACGTTCCCATCTCCCCACGTTCCCATCTCCCCACGTTCCCACCTCCCCAGGTTCACATCCCCACATTCCCATCCCCCCATCCCCACGTTGGAGCGGTTGGAGTAGCGGCCAGGCGGTAGGTTTAGTAACCGAGCGCGGGGCTTTGTTTGGAGAGTATGACTGCCAGGGCAGTTTTTTGTTCTGGGTGTCGGATGTGGGGAATCTGGGAGTCTGATAGTCTTCCAGACATCCACATCTGCGCCAGGTGTGACGAGATGGGGCTCCTAAGGGACCGTATTAGGAACCTGGAGCGGCAGATTGATGACCTCCGTCTGATCAGGGAGAGTGAGGAGGTTATAGATAGGAGTTACAGAGAGGTGGTCACTCCTAGACCACGGGAGGTAGACAAGTGGGTCACTGTTAGGGGGGGCAAGGAACAGAGGCAGGGACTAGGGAGTACCCCTTGGAAATAAGTACTCCTGTTTAAGTACTGTTGGGGGGGACAGCCTACCTGGGGGCAACGACGGTGCCCGGGCCTCTGGCAAGGAGTCCGGCCCTGTTGCTCAGAAGGGTAGGGAAAGGAAGAGGAGAGCAGTAGTAATAGGGGACTCTATAGTGAGGGGGTCAGATAGGCGTTTCTGTGGACGCAGTCGGGAGACCCGGATGGTGGTTTGCCTCCCTGGTGCCGGTGTCCGGGATGTGTCTGAGCGTGTCCAGGATATCCTGAAAGGGGAGGGAGAGGAGCCAGAGGTCGTGGTACATATAGGTACCAACAATATAGGTAGGATAAGGGAAGAGGTCCTGAAAGGAGAATTCAGGGGGCTAGGAAGAGAGTTAAAAAAAAGGACTTCCAAAGTAATAATCTCAGGCTTACTGCCTGTGCCACGCGATAGTGAGAATAGGAATGGAGTGAGGTGGAGGATAAATACGTGGCTGAGGAACTGGTGCAGGGAGCAGGGTTTCAAGTTTCTGGATCATTGGGACCTCTTCTGGGGGAAGTATGACCTGTACAAAAAGGACGGGTTGCATCTGAACCCGAGGGGAACCAATATCCTGGCGGGGAGATTTGCTAAAATAACTGCGGAGACTTTAAACTAGTACGGTTGGGGGGAGGGACTCAAACACAGATAGCTAATAGGCAGTGTGTGAGGCAGGAGGCAGAAAAGGGAAACACTCAGACCCAATATGTAGGAGAGAAAGAAGGGAAAAGAAATAAACTGAGAATAAGAAATGATGGGTCCCTTAAATGTGTATATTTTAATGCTAGGAGCATTGTAAGAAAGGTGGATGAACTTAGAGCCTGGATTGACATCTGGAAGTATGATGTTGTGGCGATCAGTGAAACATGGTTGCAGGAGGGTTGCGATTGGCAATTAAATATTCCAGGATTTCATTGTTTCAGATGTGATAGAATCGGAGGGCCAAGAGGTGGGGGTGTTGCATTGCTTGTCAGGGAGGATATCACAGCAGTGCTTTGGCAGGACAGACTAGAAGGCTCGATTAAGGAGGCTGTTTGGGTGGAACTCAGAAATGAGAAAGGTTTAGCAACACTTATAGGGGTGTATTATAGACCGCCAAATAGGGAACGAGAATTGGAAGAGCAAATATGTAAGGAGATAGCAGATATTAGTAGTAAGCACAGAGTGGTGATTGTGGGTGATTTCAATTTTCCGTATATAGACTGGGAATCACATTCTGTTAAAGGGCTGGATGGTTTGGAGTTTGTAAAATGTGTGCAGGATAGTTTTTTGCAGCAATACGTAGAGGTGCCTACCAGAGAAGGGGCAGTGTTGGACCTCCTGTTAGGAAATGAGATGGGTCAGGTGACGGAGGTATGTGTTGAGGAGCACTTTGGGTCTAGTGATCATAATGCCATTAGTTTCAATATCATTATGGAGAAGGTCAAATCTGGACCAAGGGTTGAGATTTTGGATTGGAGAAAGGCTAATTTTGAGGAGATGAGAAAGGATTTAAAAGGAGTGAAATGGAAATTGTTGTTTTATGAAAAGGATATAATAGAGAAATGGAGGATATTTAAAGGTGAAATTTTGAGAGTACAGAGTCTTTATGTCCCTGTTCGGTGGAAAGGAAAGAATAATAATTTGAAAGAGCCGTGGTTTTCCAGGGAAATTGGACACTTGGTTCGGAAAAAGAGGGAGATATACAATAAATATAAGCGGCAGGGAGTAAATGAGGTTCTTGAGGAATATAAAGAATGTGAAAGGAATCTTAAAAAGGAAATTAGAAAAGTGAAAAAAAGATATGAGGCTGCTTTGGCAAGTAATGTAAAAGTAAACCCCAAGGGGTTCTACAGATATGTCAATAGCAAAAGGATAGTGAGGGATAAAATTGGTCCATTAGAGAGTCAGAGTGGACAGCTATGTGCTGAGCCGGAAGAAATGGGGGAGATATTAAACAATTTCTTTTCTTCGGTATTTACCGAGGAGAAGGATATTGAATTATGTGAGGTAAGCGAAACAAGTAGAGTAGTGATGGAAATTAGGAGGATTAAAGAAGAGGAGGTACGGACACTTTTGAAGAATATAAAAGTGGATAAGTCTCCATGTCCTGATAGGATATTCCCTAGGACATTGAGGGAAGTTAGTGCAGAAATAGCAGGGGCTATGACGGAAATATTTCAAACGTCATTAGAAACAGGGATGGTGCCGGAAGATTGGCGCATTGCGCATGTTGTGCCTTTGTTTAAAAAAGGTTCTAAAAGTAAACCTAGCAATTATAGACCTGTTAGTTTGACGTCTGTGGTGGGGAAATTAATGGAAAAGATACTTAGGGACAATATATATAATTATTTGGATAATCAAGGCCTGATTAGAAACAGTCAACATGGATTTGTGCCTGGAAGGTCATGTTTGACTAATCTTCTTGAATTTTTTGAAGAGGTTACCAGGGAAATTGATAAGGGCAAGGCTGTGGATGTTGTCTATATGGACTTCAGTATGGCATTTGACAAGGTTCCACATGGAAGGTTGATTAAGAAGGTTAAATCGTTGGGTATTAATAGTGAGGTTGCAAGATGGATTCAACAATGGCTGAATGGGAGATACCAGAGGGTAATGGTTGACAATTGTATGTCAGGTTGGAGGCCAGTGTCTAGTGGAGTGCCCCAAGGATCTGTGTTGGGTCCACTGTTGTTTGTCATTTACATTAATGATCTGGATGATGGTGTGGCAAATTGGATTAGTAAATATGCAGATGATACTAAGATAGGTGGAGTAGTTGATAGTGAGGTAGATTTTCAAAGTCTACAGAGAGACTTGGGCCTTTTGGAAGGGTGGGCTGAAAGATGGCAGATGGAGTTTAATGCTGATAAGTGTGAGGTGCTGCATTTTGGTAGGACAAATCAAAATAGGACGTACAGGGTAAATGGTAGGGAATTGAGGAATGCAGTGGAACAGAGGGATCTGGGAATAACTGTGCATTGTTCCCTGAAGGTGGAATCTCATGTGGATAGGGTGGTGAAGAAGGCGTTTGGTATGCTTGCCTTTATAAATCAGAGCATCGAGTATAGAAGTTGGGATGTAATGTTGAAATTGTACAGGGCATTGGTGAGGCCGAATCTGGAGTATGGTGTGCAGTTCTGGTCGCCAAATTATAGGAAGGATGTCGACAAAATGGAGAGGGTACAGAGGAGATTTACTAGAATGTTGCCTGGGTTTCAGCACTTAGGCTACAGAGAGAGGTTGAACAGGTTGGGTCTTTATTCTTTGGAGCGTAGAAGGTTGAGGGGGGACTTGATAGAGGTTTTTAAAATGTTGAGAGGGACGGACAGAGTTGACGTGGGTAGGCTTTTCCCTTTGAGAGTGGGGAAGATTCCAACAAGGGGACATAGCTTTAGAATTGAGGGACAAAGGTTTAGGGGTAACATGAGGGGGAACTTCTTTACTCAGAGGGTGGTGGCTGTATGGAATGGGCTTCCGGTGGAAGTGGTGGAGACTGGCTCGATTTTATTATTTAAGAGTAAATTGGATAGGTATATGGATAAGAGGGGATTGGAGGGTTATGGTCTGAGTGCAGGTAGATGAGACTAGGTCAGGGAGAATGGTCGGCGTGGACTGGTAGGGCCGGACAGGCCTGTTTCCATGCTGTAGTTGTTATATGTTATATGTTATATGTTCCCATCCCCCAAGTTCCCATCACCCACGTTCCCATCCCCCCATCCCCACGTTCCCACCCCCATCCCCACGTTCCCATCTCCCTACGTTCCCATCCCCATGTTCCTATCCCCCCACGTTCCCATCCCCCACGCTCCCATCTCCCCATCCCCACGTTCCCATCACCCACATTCCCATCTCCCCATCCCCACGTTCCCACCTCCCCATCCCCACGTTTCCATCCCCCCACGTTCCCAACCCCCCACGTCCCCATCTCCCCACGTTCCCATCCCCCCACGTTCCCATCCCCCATCCCCACGTTCCCATCCCCCCACGTTCCCATCCCCCCATCCCCACGTTCCCATCTCCCCACGTTCCCACCTCCCCACGTTCCCATCCCCACGTTCCTATCTCCCCACGTTCCCACCTCCCCACGTTCCCATCCCCACGTTCCCATCTCCCCACGTTCCCATTCCCCACGTTCCCATCCCCCCATCCCCACGTTCCCACCTCCCCATCCCCACGTTTCCATCCCCCCACGTTCCCATCTCCCCACATTCCCACCTCCCCACGTTCCCATCTCCCCACGTTCCCATCCCCCCCATCCCCACATTCCCATCTCCCCACATTCCCACCTCCCCACGTTCCCATCTCCCCACGTTCCCATCCCCCCACGATCCCATCCCCACGTTCCCATCTCCCCACGTTCCCACCTCCCCACGTTCCCATCCCCACATTCCCATCTCCCCACATTCCCATCTCCCCACGTTCCCATCTCCCCATCCCCACGTTCCCATCCCCCACGTTCCCATCTCCCCACGTTCCCATCTCCCCATCCCCACGTTCCATCCCCCACGTTCCCATCTCCCCACGTTCCCATCCCCCCACGATCCCATCCCCACGTTCCCATCTCCCCACGTTCCCATCCCCACGTTCCCATCCCCACGTTCCCATCCCCACGTTCCCATCCCCCACGTTCCCATCTCCCCACGTTCCCATCTCCCCATCCCCACGTTCCATCCCCCACGTTCCCATCTCCCACGTTCCCATCCCCCCACGATCCCATCCCCACGTTCCCATCTCCCCACGTTCCCATCCCCACGTTCCCATCCCCACGTTCCCATCCCCACGTTCCCATCCCCCCACGTTCCCATCCCCCATCTCCACGTTCCCATCTCCCCACATTCCCATCTCCCCACGTTCCCATCCCCCCATCCCCACCTCCCCATCCCCACGTTCCCACCACCCCATCCCCACGTTCCCATCCCCCCACGTTCCCATCTCCCCATGTTCCCATCTCCCCATCCCCACGTTCCCATCCCCATCCCCACGTTCCCATCCCCCCACGTTCCCATCCCCCCACGTTCCCATCCCCACATCCCTACGTTCCCATCCCCATGTTCCCATCTCCCCATCCCCACGTTCCCATCCCCATCCCCACGTTCCCATCCCCCCACGTTCCCATCCCCCCACGTTCCCATCTCCCCATCCACACGTTCCCATCTCCCCATCCCCACGTTCCCATCCCCCAAACCCTACCTGTGGCTTTAAACTAAGTAGTGGGGGGGAGGGGTTAACAAATTGTGAATATGAAGATGAGGTAATAAAAGGGAATACAGGAGATATTGCAAAAGACTCTCGGAAGAATGGGAACAGAAGTTCTAGAGGGGAAAAGAAATTAAGGGCAGGGCCATTTGTGAACGATGTGAGAGGGGAGGTAAATACAGAAGTTAAAGTGTTGTACTTAAATGCGCGTAGTATAAAAAATAAAGTGGATGAGCTTGAGGCTCAGTTAGTCATGGGCAAGTATGATGTTGTAGGGATCACTGAGACATGGCTACAAGAGGACCAGGGCTGGGAACTGAATATTCAGGGGTACACAACTTATAGAAAAGACAGACAGGTGGGCAGAGGGGGTGGGGTTGCTCTGTTGGTAAGGAATGATATTCACTCCCTTGCAAGGGGTGACATAGAATCAGGAGATGTTGAATCAGTATGGATAGAAATGAGAAATTGTAAGGGTAAAAAGACCCTAATGGGAGTTATCTATAGGCCCCCAAACAGTAGCCTCGACATAGGGTGCAAGTTGAATCAGGAGATAAAATTGGCGTGTCAAAAATGTAATGCTACGGTGGTTATGGGAGATTTCAACATGCAGGTAGACTGGGAAAATCAGGTTGGAAATGGACCCCAGGAAAGAGAGTTTGTAGAGTGCCTTCGAGATGGATTCTTAGAACAGCTTGTACTGGAGCCTACCAGGGAGAAGGCAATTCTGGATTTAGTGTTGTGTAATGATCCTGATCTGATAAGGGGACTAGAGGTAAAAGAGCCATTAGGAGGCAGTGATCACAACATGATAAGTTTTACTCTGCAAATGGAAAGGCAGAAGGGAAAATCGGAAGTGTCAGTATTACAGTATAGCAAAGGGGATTACAGAGGCATGAGGCAGGAGCTGGCCAAAATTGACTGGAAGGAGGCCCTAGCAGGGAAGACGGTAGAACAGCAATGGCAGGTATTCCTGGGAATAATGCAGAGGTTGCAGGATCAATTTATCCCAAAGAGGTGGAAAGACTCTAAGGGGAGTAAGAGACACCTGTGGCTGACGAGGGAAGTCAGGGACAGCATAAAAATTAAGGAGAGGAAGTATAACATAGCAAAGAAGAGTGGGAAGACAGAGGATTGGGACTCTTTTAAAGAGCAACAAAAGTTAACTAAAAGGGCAATACGGGGAGAAAAGATGAGGTACGAGGGTAAACTAGCCAATAATATAAAGGAGGATAGCAAAAGCTTTTTTAGGTACGTGAAGAGGAAAAAAATAGTCAAGGCAAATGTGGGTCCCTTGAAGACAGAAGCAGGGGAATTTATTATGGGGAACAAAGAAATGGCAGACGAGTTAAACCGTTACTTTGGATCTGTCTTCACTGAGGAAGATACACACAATCTCCCAAATGTTCTAGGGGCTGGAGAACCTAGGGTGATGGAGGAACTGAAGGAAATCCACATTAGGCAGGAAATGGTTTTGGGTAGACTGATGGGACTGAAGGCTGATAAATCCCCAGGGCCTGATGGTCTGCATCCCAGAGTACTTAAGGAGGTGGCTCTAGAAATAGTGGAAGCATTGGAGATCATTTTTCAATGTTCTATAGATTCAGGATCAGTTCCTGTGGATTGGAGGATAGCAAATGTTATCCCACTTTTTAAGAAAGGAGGGAGAGAGAAAACGGGTAATTATAGACCAGTTAGTCTGACATCAGTGGTGGGGAAGATGCTGGAGTCAATTATAAAAGACGTAATTGCTGAGCATTTGGATAGCAGTAACAGGATCATTCCGAGTCAGCATGGATTTACGAAGGGGAAATCATGCTTGACAAATCTACTGGAATTTTTTGAGGATGTAACTAGGAAAATTGACAGGGGAGAGTCAGTGGATGTGGTGTACCTCGACTTTCAGAAAGCCTTCGACAAGGTCCCACATAGGAGATTAGTGGGCAAAATTAGAGCACATGGTATTGGGGGTAGGGTACTGACATGGATAGAAAATTGGTTGGCAGACAGAAAGCAAAGAGTGGGGATAAATGGGTCCCTTTCGGAATGGCAGGCAGTGACTAGTGGGGTACCGCAAGGTTCGGTGCTGGGACCGCAGCTATTTACAATATACATTAATGACTTAGACGAAGGGATTAAAAGTACCATTAGCAAATTTGCAGATGATACTAAGCTGGGTGGTAGTGTGAACTGTGAAGAAGATGCTATGAGGTTGCAGGGTGACTTGGACAGGTTGTGTGAGTGGGCGGATACATGGCAGATGCAGTTTAATGTAGATAAGTGTGAGGTTATTCACTTTGGAAGTAAGAATAGAAAGGCAGATTATTATCTGAATGGTGTCAAGTTAGGAAGAGGGGATGTTCAACGAGATCTGGGTGTCCTAGTGCATCAGTCAATGAAAGGAAGCATGCAGGTTCAGCAGGCAGTGAAGAAAGCCAATGGAATGTTGGCCTTCATAACAAGAGGAGTTGAGTATAGGAGCAAAGAGGTCCTTCTACAGTTGTACCGGGCCCTGGTGAGACCGCACCTGGAGTACTGTGTGCAGTTTTGGTCTCCAAATTTGAGGAAGGATATTCTTGCTATGGAGGGCGTGCAGCGTAGGTTCACTAGGTTAATTCCCGGAATGGCGGGACTGTCGTATGTTGAAAGGCTGGAGCGATTGGGCTTGTATACACTGGAATTTAGAAGGATGAGGGGGGATCTTATTGAAACATATAAGATAATTAGGAGATTGGACACATTAGAGGCAGGAAACATGTTCCCAATGTTGGGGGAGTCCAGAACAAGGGGCCACAGTTTAAGAATAAGGGGTAGGCCATTTAGAACGGAGATGAGGAAGAACTTTTTCAGTCAGAGAGTGGTGAAGGTGTGGAATTCTCTGCCTCAGAAGGCAGTGGGGGCCAGTTCGTTGGATGCTTTCAAGAGAGAGCTGGATAGAGCTCTTAAGGATAGCGGAGTGAGGGGGTATGGGGAGAAGGCAGGAACGGGGTACTGATTGAGAGTGATCAGCCATGATCACATTGAATGGCGGTGCTGGCTCGAAGGGCTGAATGGCCTACTCCTGCACCTATTGTCTATTGTCTATTGTTTCCATCCCCCCATCCCCACGTTCCTATCTCCCCATCCCTACGTTCCCACCACCCCATCCCCACGTTCCCATCCCCCCACATTCCCATCTCCCCATCCCCACGTTCCCATCCCCACGTTCCCATCCCCACGTTCCCATCCCCACGTTCCCATCCCCCCATGTTCCCATCCCCACGTTCCCATCCCCACGTTCCCATCCCCACGTTCCCATCCCCCCATCCCCATGTTCCCATCTCCCCACGTTCCCATCCCCACGTTCCCATCTCCCCACGTTCCCATCCCCACGTTCCCATCCCCACGTTCCCATCCCCCCATCCCCATGTTCCCATCTCCCCACGTTCCCATCCCCACGTTCCCATCCCCCCATGTTCCCATCCCCACGTTCCCATCCCCACGTTCCCATCCCCACGTTCCCATCCCCCATCCCCACGTTCCCATCCCCCCATGTTCCCATCCCCACGTTCCCATCCCCACGTTCCCATCCCCACGTTCCCATCCCCACGTTCCCATCCCCACGTTCCCATCCCCACGTTCCCATCCCCACGTTCCCATCCCCAAGTTCCCATCCCCAAGTTCCCATCCCCACGTTCCCATCCCCCCACGTTCCCATCCCCACGTTCCCATCCCCAAGTTCCCATCCCCACGTTCCCATCCCCCCACGTTCCCATCCCCACGTTCCCATCCCCAAGTTCCCATCCCCACGTTCCCATCCCCCCACGTTCCCATCCCCACGTTCCCATCCCCACGTTCCCATCCCCAAGTTCCCATCTCCCATCCTGACAGGAATCTCCTTTCCCGTAGATCCAGCTATTCCCAGGATTCAGGGGTTTGTTCCAGAAACCACCGGCTCCACCGCCCTTGTGCACATCCCCCCCGACTCATCACCCTGCACTAACCTCACGTGAGTACCGCCCCCCCCCCCCTCACCCCCACCCCCTCCCCCCCCTCACCCCCAACCCCTCACCCCCCTCACCCCCACCCCCTCCCACCTCCCCCTCACACACCCCCACCCCCTCCCCCCCTCACCCCCACCCCCTCCCCCCCCTCACCCCCAACCCCTCACCCCCCTCACCCCCAACCCCTCACCCCCACCCCCTCCCCCCTCCCCCTCACACACCCCCACCCCCCTCACCCCCCTCACCCCCTCCCCCCTCCCCCTCACACACCCCCACCCCCCTCACCCCCCTCACCCACACCCCCTCCCCCCTCACCCTCACACACCCCCCTCACCCCCACCCCTCCCCCCTCCCCCCCACCGCCCCCCCCACCTCACCCCCACCCCCTCCCCCCCCCTCACCCCCAACCCCTCACCCCCCTCACCCCCACCCCCTCCCCCCTCACCCTCACACACCCCCACCCCCCTCACCCCCACCCCTCCCCCCTCCCCCCCACCGCCCCCCCCACCTCACCCCCACCCCCTCCCCCCCCTCACCCCCAACCCCTCACCCCCCTCACCCCCACCCCCTCCCCCTCACACACCCCCACCCCCCTCACCCCCACCCCTCCCCCCTCCCCCCCACCGCCCCCCCCCCCCTCACCCCCACCCCTTCCCCCACACTGACCCCTCCCACACTGACCCGTGCCCCACACTGACCCCTTCCCCCACACTGACCCCTCCCCCACACTGACCACTCCCTCACACTGACCCCTCCCCCACACTGACCCCCCACACTAACCCTCACCCACACTGACCCCCCCCACACTGACCCCTCCCCCACACTGACCCCTCCCCCCCACACTGACCCCTCCCCCACACTGACCCCCCCACACTGACCCCTCCCCCACACTGACCCCTCCCCCCCACACTGACCCCTCCTCCACACTGACCCTCCCCACACTGAACCCTCCCCCACACTGACCCCTCCCACACACTGACCCCTCCCCCAAACTGACCACTCCCTCACACTGACCCCTCCCCCACACTGACCCCCCACACTAACCCTCACCCACACTGACCCCCCCACACTGACCCCTCCCCCACACTGACCCCTCCCCCCCCACACTGACCCCTCCCCCACACTGACCCCCCCCACACTGACCCCTCCCCCACACTGACCCCTCCCACACACTGACACCTCCCCCACACTGCCCCCCCCACACTGACCCTCCCCGCCACACTGACCCCTCCCCCCACTGACCCCTAGCACACACTGACCCCCCACACTGACCCCTCCCCCACACTGACCCTCCCCACACTGACCCCTCCCCCACACTGACCCCTCCCACACACTGACCCCTCCCCCACACTGCCCCCCCCACACTGACCCCTCCCCCCACTGACCCCTAGCACACACTGACCCCCCACACTGACCCATCCCCCACACTGACTCTCCCCCACACTGACCCCTCCCCCCACACTGACCCCCACACTGACCACTCCCCCACACACCCCTCCCCCCACACTGACCATCCCCCCCACACAGACCCTCCCCCCAGACTGACCCTCCCCCCCACACTGACCCCCTCCCCACACTGACCCATCCCCCCACACTGACCCCCCCACAATGATGACCCTCCCCCCACACTAACCCTCCCCGCCCATACTGACCCCCCCCCCCCACTGACCCCTCCCGCACACTAACCCTCCCCCACACTGACCCATCCCCCCACACTGACCCCTCACCCACACTGACCCCCCCACACTGACCCCTCCCCCACACTGACCCCTCCCCCCCCCACACTGACCCCTCCCCCACACTGACCCCCCCACACTGACCCCTCCCCCACACTGACCCCTCCCCCCCACACTGACCCCTTCTCCACACTGACCCTCCCCACACTGACCCCTCCCCCACACTGACCCCTCCCACACACTGACCCCTCCCCCACACTGACCACTCCCTCACACTGACCCCTCCCCCACACTGACCCCCCACACTAACCCTCACCCACACTGACCACCCCACACTGACCCCTCCCCCACACTGACCCCTCCCCCCACACTGACCCCTCTCCCACACTGACCCTCCCCACACTGACCCTTCCCCCACACTGACCCCTCCCACACACTGACCCCTCCCCCACAATGCCCCCCCCACACTGACCCTCCCCGCCACACTGACCCCTCCCCCCACTGACCCCTAGCACACACTGACCCCCCACACTGACCCCTCCCCCACACTGACCCTCCCCACACTGACCCCTCCCCCACACTGACCCCTCCCACACACTGACCCCTCCCCCACACTGCCCCCCCCACACTGACCCCTCCCCCCACTGACCCCTAGCACACACTGACCCCCCACACTGACCCCTCCCCCACACTGACTCTCCCCCACACTGACCCCTCCCCCCACACTGACCCCCACACTGACCATCCCCCTCCACACAGACCCTCCCCCCCAGACTGACCCTCCCCCCACACTGACCCCCTCCCCACACTGACCCATCCCCCCACACTGACCTCTCCTACCACACTGACTCCCCACACTGACCCCTCCCCCACACTGACCCCTCCCCCACACTGACCCCTCCCCCACACTGACCACTACCCCACACTGACCCCTCCCTCACATTGACACCTCCCCCACACTGACCCCTCCCCAACACTGACCCCTCCCCCTCACCCCCCTCCCCCACACTGACCCCCTTCCCCACACTGACCACTACCCCACACTGACCCCTCCCCCACACTGACCATCCCCACACACTGACCCCTCCCCCCACATTGTCCCCTCCCCACACTGACCCCTCCCCAACACTGACCCCTCCCCCACACTTCCCCTCCCCCACACCCCTCCCTCCCCCCACACTGACCCCTCCCCCCACACTGACCCTCCCCCCACACTGTCTCCTCCCCCCCACACTGTCCCCTCCCCCCACACTGACCCATCCCCCCACACTGTCCCCTCCCCCCCACACTGACCCTCCCCTCACACTGACCCTCCCCCCACACTGACCCATCCCCCCACACTGACCCTCCCCCCACACTGTCCCCTCCCCACACACTAACCCTCCCCCCACACTGACCCCTGCCCCACACTAAATCTCCCCCCACACTGACCATCCCCCCACACTGACCCTCCACCCACACTGACCCTCCACCCACACTGACCCTCCACCCACACTGACCCTCCTCCCACACTGACCCCCCCACACTGACCCCTCCCCCACACTGACCCCTCCCACAAATTGATCCCTCCCCCCACACTGACCCCCACACTGACCCTTCCCACACACTGACTCCTCCCCCACACTGACCCCTCCCCCACACTGACCACTACCCAACACTGATCCCTCCCCCACACGGACCCTTCCCCCACACTGACCCCTCCCCCACACTGACCCCTTCCCCCACACTGACCACTACCCCACACTGACCCCTCCCCCACACTGACCCCTACACCAAACTGACCCCTCCCCCACACTGACTGCTCCCCCACACTGACCCCTTCCCCCACACTGACCCCTCCCCCACACTGACCCGTGCCCCACATTGACCCCTTCCCCCACACTGACCCCTCCCCCACACTGACCACTCCCTCACACTGACCCCTCCCCCACACTGACCGCCCACACTAACCCTCACCCACACTGACCCCCCCACACTGACCCCTCATCCACACTGACCCCTCCCCCCCACACTGACCCCTCCCCCACACTGACCCTCCCCACACTGACCCCTCCCCCACACTGACCCCTCCCGCACACTGACCCTCCCCCACACTGACCCATCCCCCCACACTGACCCCTCCCCCCACACTGACCCCTCCCCCACACTGACCCTCCCCCACACTGACCCACCCCCCACACTGACCCATCCCCCCACACTGTCCCCTCCCCCACACTGACCCTCCCCCACACTGAACCTCCCCCCACACTGACCCTCCCCCACACTGACCCCTCCCCCACACTGACCCTCCCCCACACTGAACCTCCCCCCACACTAACCCTCCCCGCCCATACTGACCCCTCCCCCCACTGACCCCTCCCGCACACTGACCCTCCCCCACACTGACCCATCCCCCCACACTGACCCCTCCCCCCACACTGACCCCTCGCCCACACTGACCCCTCCCACACACTGACCCCTCCCCCACACTGCCCCACCCCACACTGACCCTCCCCGCCACACTGACCCCTCCCCCCACTGACCCCTAGCACACTCTGACCCCCCACACTGACCCCTCCCCCACACTGACCCTCCCCACACTGACCCCTCCCCCACACTGACCCCTCCCACACACTGACCCCTCCCCCACACTGCCCCACCCCACACTGACCCCTCCCGCCACTGACCCCTCCCCCACACTGACCCCTCCCACAAATTGATCCCTCCCCCCACACTGACCCCCACACTGACCCTTCCCACACACTGACTCCTCCCCCACACTGACCCCTCCCCCACACTGACCACTACCCAACACTGATCCCTCCCCCACACGGACCCTTCCCCCACACTGACCCCTCCCCCACACTGACCCCTTCCCCCACACTGACCACTACCCCACACTGACCCCTCCCCCACACTGACCCCTACACCAAACTGACCCCTCCCCCACACTGACTGCTCCCCCACACTGACCCCTTCCCCCACACTGACCCCTCCCCCACACTGACCCGTGCCCCACATTGACCCCTTCCCCCACACTGACCCCTCCCCCACACTGACCACTCCCTCACACTGACCCCTCCCCCACACTGACCCCCCACACTAACCCTCACCCACACTGACCCCCCCACACTGACCCCTCATCCACACTGACCCCTCCCCCCCACACTGACCCCTCCCCCACACTGACCCTCCCCACACTGACCCCTCCCCCACACTGACCCCTCCCGCACACTGACCCTCCCCCACACTGACCCATCCCCCCACACTGACCCCTCCCCCCACACTGACCCCTCCCCCACACTGACCCTCCCCCACACTGACCCACCCCCCACACTGACCCATCCCCCCACACTGTCCCCTCCCCCACACTGACCCTCCCCCACACTGAACCTCCCCCCACACTGACCCTCCCCCACACTGACCCCTCCCCCACACTGACCCTCCCCCACACTGAACCTCCCCCCACACTAACCCTCCCCGCCCATACTGACCCCTCCCCCCACTGACCCCTCCCGCACACTGACCCTCCCCCACACTGACCCATCCCCCCACACTGACCCCTCCCCCCACACTGACCCCTCGCCCACACTGACCCCTCCCACACACTGACCCCTCCCCCACACTGCCCCCCCCCACACTGAACCTCCCCTCCACACTGACCCCTCCCCCCACTGACCCCTAGCACACTCTGACCCCCCACACTGACCCCTCCCCCACACTGACCCTCCCCACACTGACCCCTCCCCCACACTGACCCCTCCCACACACTGACCCCTCCCCCACACTGCCCCACCCCACACTGACCCCTCCCCCCACTGACCCCTAGCACACACTGACCCCCCACACTGACCCCTCCCCCACACTGACTCTCCCCCACACTGACCCCTCCCCCCACACTGACCCCCACACTGACCACTCCCCCCCACACCCCTCCCCCCACACTGACCATCCCCCCCACACAGACCCTCCCCCCCAGACTGACCCTCCCCCCCACACTGACCCCCTCCCCACACTGACCCATCCCCCCACACTGACCCCCCCACAATGATGACCCCTCCCCCCACACTAACCCTCCCCGCCCACACTGACCCCTCCCCCACACTGACCACTGCTACCACACTGACTCCCCACACTGACCCCTCCCCCACACTGACCCCTCCCCCACACTGACCCCTCCCCCACACTGACCACTAACCCACACTGACCCCTCCCTCACATTGACACCTCCCCCACACTGACCCCTCCCCAACACTGACCCCTCCCCCTCACCCCCCCTCCCCCACACTGACCCCCTTCCCCCACACTGACCACAACCCCACACTTACCCCTGCCCCACACTGACCCCTCCCCCACACTGACCATCCCCCCACACTGACCCCTCCCCCACACTGACCACTAACCCACACTGACCCCTCCCCCCACATTGTCCCCTCCCCACACTGACCCCTCCCCCACACTGACCCCTCCCCCACACTGACCACTAACCCACACTGACCCCTCCTCCCACATTGTCCCCTCCCCACACTGACCCCTCCCCCACACTGACCATCCCCCCACACTGTCCCCCTCCCCCACACTAACCCCTCCCCCACACTGACCACTAACCCACACTGACCCCACCCCCACACTGACCCCTCCCCCACACTGACCACTAACCCACACTGTCCCCTCCCCCACACCGACCCCTCCCCCCACACTGTCCCCTCCCCCACACTAACCCCTCCCCCACACTGACCCCTCCCCCACACTGACCCCTCCCCCACACTGACCATCCCCCCACACTGTCCCCTCCCCCACACTAACCCCTCCCCCACACTGACCCCTCCCCCACACTGACCACTAACCCACACTGTCCCCTCCCCCACACTGACCCTCCCCCCACACTGTCTCCTCCCCCCCACACTGTCCCCTCCCCCCACACTGACCCATCCCCCCACACTGACCCATCCCCCCACACTGTCCCCTCCCCCACACTGACCCTCCCCCCCACACTGACCCATCCCCCCACACTGACCCATCCCCCCACACTGTCCCCTCCCCCACACCCCTCCCTCCCCCCACACTGACCCCTCCCCCCACACTGACCCTCCCCCCACACTGTCTCCTCCCCCCCACACTGTCCCCTCCCCCCACACTGACCCATCCCCCCACACTGTCCCCTCCCCCCCACACTGACCCTCCCCTCACACTGACCCTCCCCCCACACTGACCCATCCCCCCACACTGACCCTCCCCCCCACACTGACCCCCTCCCCCCACACTAACCCTCCCCCCACACTGACCATCCCCCCACACTGACCCTCCACCCACACTGACCCTCCTCCCACACTGACCCCCCCCACACTGACCCCTCCCCCACACTGACCCCCCCCTCCCCCCACAAATTGATCCCTCCCCCCACACTGACCCCCACACTGACCCTTCCCACACACTGACTCCTCCCCCACACTGACCCCTCCCCCACACTGACCACTACCCCACACTGATCCCTCCCCCACACTCCCCCACACTGACCCCTCCCCCACACTGACCACTACCTCACACTGACCCCTCCCCCACACTGACCCCTACACCAAACTGACCCCTCCCCCACACTGACCGCTGCCCCACACTGACCCCTTCCCCCACACTGACCCCTCCCCACACACTGACCCCTCCCCCACACTGACCCCTTCCCCCACACTGACCCCTCCCCACACACTGACCCCTCCCCCCACACTGACCACTCCCCCACACTGACCCCTTCCCCCACACTGACCCCTCCCCCACACTGACCCGTGCCCCACATTGACCCCTTCCCCCACACTGACCCCTCCCCACACTGACCACTCCCTCACACTGACCCCTCCCCCACACTTACCCCCCACACTAACCCTCACCCACACTGACCCCCCCACACTGACCCCTCCCCCACACACTGACCCCCCACACTGACCCCTCCCCCACACTGACCCCTCCCCCCACACTGACCCCTCCCACGCAGTGACCCCTCCCCCACACTGCCCCCCCCCCCACACTGACCCTCCCCGCCACACTGACCCCTCCCCCCACTGACCCCTATCACACACTGACCCCCCACACTGACCCCTCCCCCACACTGACTCTCCCCCACACTGACCCCTCCCCCCACACTGACCCCCACACTGACCACTCCCCCACACACCCCTCCCCCCACACTGACCATCCCCCCCACACTGACCCCTCCCCCCACACTGACCACTCCTCCCACACTGACCCCTCCCCCACACTGACCACTCCTCCCACACTGACCCCTCCCCCACACACCCCTCCCCCCACACTGACCCCTCCCCCACACACCCCTCCCTCCACACTGACCATCCCCCCCACACTGACCCCTCCCCCCACACTGACCACTCCTCCCACACTGACCCCTCCCCCACACTGAACCCTCCCCCACACTGACCCCTCCCCACACTGACCACTACCCCACACTGACCCCTCCCTCACATTGACCCCTCCCCCACACTGACCCCCCCCAACACTGACCCCTCCCCCACACCCCTCCTCCCCCACACTGACCCCCTTCCCCCACACTGACCACTACCCCACACTGACCCCTGCCCCACACTGACCCCTCCCCCACACTGACCATCCTCACACACTGACCCCTCCCCCCACATTGTCCCCTCCCCACACTGACCCCTCCCCAACACTGACCCCTCCCCCACACCGACCCCTCCCCACACTAACCCCCTTCCCCTACACTGACCATCCCCCCACACCGTCCCCTCCCCAAACACTGACCCTCCCCCCACACTGTCTCCTCCCCCCCACACTGTCCCCTCCCCCCCACACTGACCCATCCCCCCACACTGACCCATCCCCCCACACTGACCCATCCCCCCACACTGACCCATCCCCCCACACTGACCCCTCCCCCCCCACCGACCCCTCCCCACACTAACCCCCTTCCCCCACACTGACCCTCCCCCCACACTGACCCCTCCCCTCACACTGACCCCTCCCCTCACACTGACTCTCCCCCCAAACTGACCCTCCCCCACACTGACCCCCACACTGACCACTCCCCCACACACCCCTCCCCCCACACTGACCATCCCCCCCACACTGACCCCTCCCCCCACACTGACCACTCCTCCCACACTGACCCCATCCCCACACTGACCACTCCTCCCACACTGACCCCTCCCCCACACACCCCTCCCCGCACACTGACCCCTCCCCCACACACCCC
>NC_135955.1:32500-35000 GCF_053455715.1 Rhinoraja longicauda | reverse complement strand
AGACAATACTTGATTACAATCGACCCATTCACAGTGGACAGATACATGATAAAGGGAATAACGTTTAGTGTCAGATAAAGTCCAGCAATGTCCGATCAAGGATAGTTCGAGGGTCACCAATGAGGTGGATAGTAGTTCAGCACTGCTCTCTGGTTGTGGTGGGATGGTTCAGTTGCCTGATAACAGCCGGGAAGAAACTGCCCCTGAATCTGGAGGTGTGCGTTTTCACACTTCTGTACCTCTTGCCCGATGGGAGAGGGGAGAAGAGGGAGTGGCCGGGGTGAGACTGGTCCTTGATGATGCTGCTGGCCTTGCCGAGGCAGCGTGAGATGGAGTCGATGGAGTCAGTGGGAGGGAGGTTGGTTTGTGTGATGGTCTGGGCTGCATCCACAATTCTGGGCACCTGGGCACCTGGGCACCTGGGCACCTGGGCACCTGGGCACAGGTGAGAACACCAAAGCTGAACCTGTGCATGGCTGCACACCACAGCGGGCAGTCCCCGGGGAGGGTTCCAGGGACAGGAGGGTGCAAGAGGCAGACCCCCCCTCACCCAGCCCTCAAACTCACAGCACCATTCTCACAACTCCCAACAGTGTCGAGTGGAAGGATGGCCAAGCTCGTCTCCCCACTGCTGATCGTCACTCTGCTCATCATCCTTCTGCTGTTCCTCGTACACAGGTAGGAGACACCTGGCCACAGGTAGGCAGGTACCTGCTCACAGGTAGGCAGGTACCTGCTCACGGGTAGGCAAATACCTGGCCACGGGTAGGCAGGTACCTGGCCACGGGTAGGCAAGTACCTGGCCACGGGTAGGCAAGTACCTGGCCACGGGTAGGCAAGTACCTGGCCACGGGTAGGCAGGTACCTGCTCACAGGTAGGCAGGTACCTTCTCACAGGTAGGCAGGTACCTGCTCACAGGTAGGCAGGTACCTGGTCACAGGTCGGCGGGTAACGACATAGGCAGGAGGCACCTGGCCACAGATCGGCAGGTACCTGGACACAGGTAGGCAAGTACCGGGCCACAGGTAAACAGGTAGCAGGTACATGGCCAATTGTAGGAGTTACCTGGTCACAGATCGGCAAGTATCTGGTCACAGGTGGCAGGTACATGGCCACAGGTAGACAGATACCTGGCCACAGGTAGGCAAGTTCCTGGTCACAGGTGGGCAAGTTCCTGGCCAAAAATAGGAGTTACCGGGCCACAGGTAGACAGGTACCTCGCCATAGGTATGCAAGTACCTGGTCCTAGGTAGGCAAATACCTGGTCACAGGTAGGCAAATACCTGGTCACAGGTCGGCAAACACCCAGTCACAGGTAGGCAAGTACCTGGCCACAGGTAGGGAAGTACCTGGCCACAGGTAGGCAAGTTCCTGGCCACAGGTGGGCAAGTTTCTGGCCACAGATAGGGGTTACCGGGCCACAGGTAGACAGGTACCTCGCCATAGGTAGGCAAGTACCTGGCCACAGGTAGGCAAGTACCTGGCCACAGGTAGGCAAGTACCTGGCCACAGGTAGGCAAATACCTGGTCACAGGTAGGCAAAATCACAGGTAGGCAAGTACCTGGCCACAGGTAGGCAAAATTACAGGTAGGCAAGTACCTGGCCACAGGTAGGCAAGTACCTGGCAACAGGTAGGCAAAATTACAGGTAGGCAAGTACCTGGCCACAGGTAGGCAAGTACCTGGCCACAGGTAGGCAAGTGGCTACATGATAATAGAATAACGTTTAGTGCAAGGTAGAGTAGTGCCAGCAAAGTCCGACCAAGGATAGTCCGAGGGTCACCAATGTGGTAGATAGTAGTTCAGGACCGCTCTCTGGTTGTGGTGGGATGGTTCAGTTGCCTGATAACAGCCGGGAAGAAACGGTCCCTGAATCTGGAGGTGTGCGTTTTCACACTTCTGTACCTCTTGCCCGATGGGAGAGGGGAGAAGTGGAGACTGGTCGTTCACGATGCTGCTGGCCTTGCCGAGGCAAGGCAGCGTGAGGTGCCCGCAGTCAGTGCCCACAGGGCTGACAATGCCCCTCGCCCAAGGGCTGGCTGGGCCTGGGCTCCAGTGTTGGCCACACCGGGGGGAGAGGAGTGATATGGAGGGTCTCTCTTCCCCTGTTTCTCACTCCTCCCCCCCCTCCCCTGGCCAGCCCCTTGCTGAGTCTCCCTCTGATAGAGTATGTCAATCATTTGGACGAGGGGATTGAAGGCTTTGTGACCAAGTTTGCGGATGATACGAATATAGTGGAGGGGCAGGTGGGGTAGAGAAAGCAGGGACTCTGCAGAAGGACTTGGACAGGTTGGGAGAGTGGGCAGAGAAGTGGCAGATGGAATATAGTGGAGCATAGTGTGGAGTCGTGCATTTTGGTCGTAGGGATAAAGGCGTAGACTATTTTCTAAATAGACAATAGACAATAGGTGCAGGAGGAGGCCATTCGGCCCTTCGCACCAGCATCACCATTCAATGTGATCATGGCTGATCATCCACAATCAGTACCCCGTTCCTGCC
>NC_135955.1:0-17500 GCF_053455715.1 Rhinoraja longicauda | reverse complement strand
TCTTGCCCGATGGGAGAGGGGAGAAGAGGGAGTGGCCGGGGTGAGACTGGTCCTTGATGATGCTGTGTGGTGAGGGGTGGGGGCAGGAGGGGAGGGGATGAGGGGGACATGAGGAGGGGGAGGGTTGAGGGGGGGTTGAGAGGGGTGTGAGGAGGGGTGGGGGTGTGGGGGTGTTTGGGGTGTGGGTGTGTGAGGGGGCGTGTGAGGGGGGTGGGGGTGTGAGGGGGGGGTGTGAGGGGGGGTGGGGGTGTTTGGGGTGTGGGTGTGTGAGGGGGGGTGTGAGGGGGTGGGGGTGTGGGTGTGTGAGGGGGGGTGTGAGGGGGTGGGGGTGTGAGGGGGGGTGTGAGGGGGGGTGGGGGTGTGAGGGGGGGTGGGGGTGTGGGGGTGTGAGGGGGGGTGTGAGGGGGGTGGGGGTGTGAGGGGGGGTGTGAGGGTGGGTAGGGGTGTTGGGGTGTGAGGGGGGGTGGGGGTGTGGGGGTGTGAGGGGGGGTGTGAGGGTGGGTAGGGGTGTGAGTGGGGGTGATGTACGTGTGCTGACTGCCCTGCTGTGACGGTGCTGTGTGTGAGCAGATGATAACTCGCGTGTGGTGCTGAGAGACGGCAGCATTGACGGCTTCATCAACGCCAGCTACATCCACGTGAGTCAGCCCGGGGTCGCGGGGTGACCTGGGTGTGGGGTCGCGGGGTCACCTGGGTGTGGGGTCGCGGGGTCACCAGGGTGTGGGGTCATGGGGGGCAGTGGGGGGATGGGGGGTGGGGGGCAGTGGGGAATGGGGGGTGGGGGGCAGTGGGGGGATGGGGGGCAGTGTGGGGGTGGGGAGCAATGGGGGGTGGGGGGCAGTGGGGGGGGGTGGGGGGCAGTGGGGGATGGGGGTGGGGGGATTGGGGGTCGGAGGGGCAGTGAGGGGGTGGGAGGGCAGTGGTGGGGGTGGTAGTTGGGGGTCGGGGGGTCGGGGTGGATGTGGGGGTTCGGGGTTGGGGGGGCAGTGGGGGGGGTCGAGGGACAGTGCATGTTCTCTGCTGCAGGAGACTAATGTTCCTCCTTCCCCACAGGGCTACAGGAAGCCGAACTATTACATCGCCACACAAGGTGCATCTACGGGAGACAGACAACAGGTCACCCCACCCAACCCCCCCCACCCCACCCAACCCCCCCCCCTCGCCCCCCCACCCCACCCAACCCCCCCCTCGCCCCCCACCCCACCCAACCCCCCCACCCCACCCAACCCCCCCCTCAACCCCCACCCCACCCAACCCCCCCCTCGCCCCCCACCCCACCCAACCCCCCCCTCACCCCCCACCCCACCCAACCCCCCCACCCCACCCAACCCCCCCCCTCAACCCCCACCCCACCCAACCCCCCCCTCACCCCCCTGGGTACTGGGCGCTGGGCGCTGGGTGCCGGGCGCTGGGTGCCGGGCGCTGGGCGCTGGGAGCTGGGCGCTGGGCACTGGGCGCCGGGCGCTGGGCGCTGGGTGCCGGGCGCTGGGAGCTGGGTGCTGGGCGCTGGGCGCTGGGTGCTGGGCGCCGGGAGCTGGGCGCTGGGTGCCGGGCGCTGGGCGCTGGGTGCTGGGCGCTGGGCGCTGGGTGCTGGGCGCTGGGTGCTGGGTGCTGGGCGCTGGGTGCTGGGTGCTGGGTGCTGGGTGCCGGGCGCTGGGCGCTGGGTGCCGGGCGCTGGGTGCCGGGCGCTGGGCGCTGGGTGCTGGGCGCTGGGCGCTGGGCGCTGGGTGCTGGGCGCTGGGTGCTGGGTGCTGGGCGCTGGGCGCTGGGCGCTGGGTGCTGGGCACTGGGTGCTGGGCGCTGGATGCTGGGTGCTGGCTGGGTGCTGGTCACTAGGTGCTGGGCGCTGGGTGCTGGTCACTAGGTGCTGGGCGATGGGCGCTGGGTGCTGGGCGCTGGGTGCTGGGCACTGGGTGCTGGGCACTGGGTGCTGGGCGCTGGATGCTGGGTGCTGGCTGGGTGCTGGTCACTAGGTGCTGGGCGCTGGGTGCTGGGTGCTGGGCGCTGGGTGCTGGGCGCTGGGCGCTGGGCACTGGGTGCTGGTCACTAGGTGCTGGGCGCTGGGCGCTGGGTGCTGGGCGCTGGGTGCTGGGCACTGGGTGCTGAGCACTGGGTGCTTGGCACTGGGCACTGGGCACTGGGCGCTGGGCAATGGGCGCTGGGCAATGGGCGCTGGGCACTGGGCGCTGGGTACTGGGTGCTGGGCACTGGGCGCTGGCCAATGGGCGCTGGGCACTGGGCGCTGGGTACTGGGTGCTGGGCACTGGGCGCTGGCCAATGGGCGCTGGGCAATGGGCGCTGGGCACTGGGCACTGGGCACTGGGCGCTGGGTGCTGGACACTGGGCGCTGGGCGCTGGACGCTGGGTGCTGGACACTGGGCGCTGGGCACTGGGCGCTGGGCACTGGGCACTGGGCACTGGGCACTGGGCGCTGGGTGCTGGGCGCTGGACGCTGGGTGCTGGACACTGGGCGCTGGGCGCTGGGCACTGGGTGCTGGACGCTGGGTGCTGGGCGCTGGGTGCTGGGCACTGGGTGCTGGGCACTGGGTGCTGGGCACTGGGTGTTGGGCGCTGGATGCTGGGTGCTGGGCACTGGGTGTTGGGCGCTGGATGCTGGGTGCTGGCTGGGTGCTGGTCACTAGGTGCTGGGCAATGGGCGCTGGGTGCTGGGCACTGGGTGCTGGTCACTAGGTGCTGGGCGCTGGGCGCTGGGCGATGGGCGCTGGGTGCTGGGCACTGGGCACTGGGCACTGGGTGCTGGGCGCTGATCGCTGGGTGCTGGGCACTAGGTGCTGGGTGCTGGGCGCTGGGCGCTGGGCGCTGGGTGCTGGGCGCTGGGCGCTGGGTGCTGGGCGCTGGGCACTGGGCGCTGGGCGCTGGGTGCCGGGCGCTGGGTGCCGGGTGCTGGGCGCTGGGTGCTGGGCGCTGGGCACTGGGCGCCGGGCGCTGGGCGCTGGGTGCCGGGCGCTGGGCGCTGGGTGCTGGGCGCTGGGCGCTGGGTGCTGGGCGCCGGGAGCTGGGCGCTGGGTGCCGGGCGCTGGGCGCTGGGTGCTGGGCGCTGGGCGCTGGGTGCTGGGCGCTGGGCGCTGGGTGCTGGGCGCTGGGTGCTGGGTGCTGGGCGCTGGGTGCTGGGTGCTGGGTGCTGGGTGCCGGGCGCTGGGCGCTGGGTGCCGGGCGCTGGGTGCCGGGCGCTGGGCGCTGGGTGCTGGGCGCTGGGCGCTGGGCGCTGGGTGCTGGGCGCTGGGTGCTGGGTGCTGGGCGCTGGGCGCTGGGCGCTGGGTGCTGGGCACTGGGTGCTGGGCGCTGGATGCTGGGTGCTGGCTGGGTGCTGGTCACTAGGTGCTGGGCGCTGGGTGCTGGTCACTAGGTGCTGGGCGATGGGCGCTGGGTGCTGGGCGCTGGGTGCTGGGCACTGGGTGCTGGGCACTGGGTGCTGGGCGCTGGATGCTGGGTGCTGGCTGGGTGCTGGTCACTAGGTGCTGGGCGCTGGGTGCTGGGTGCTGGGCGCTGGGTGCTGGGCGCTGGGCGCTGGGCACTGGGTGCTGGTCACTAGGTGCTGGGCGCTGGGCGCTGGGTGCTGGGCGCTGGGTGCTGGGCACTGGGTGCTGAGCACTGGGTGCTTGGCACTGGGCACTGGGCACTGGGCGCTGGGCAATGGGCGCTGGGCAATGGGCGCTGGGCACTGGGCGCTGGGTACTGGGTGCTGGGCACTGGGCGCTGGCCAATGGGCGCTGGGCACTGGGCGCTGGGTACTGGGTGCTGGGCACTGGGCGCTGGCCAATGGGCGCTGGGCAATGGGCGCTGGGCACTGGGCACTGGGCACTGGGCACTGGGCGCTGGGTGCTGGACACTGGGCGCTGGGCGCTGGACGCTGGGTGCTGGACACTGGGCGCTGGGCACTGGGCACTGGGCACTGGGCGCTGGGTGCTGGGCGCTGGACGCTGGGTGCTGGACACTGGGCGCTGGGCGCTGGGCACTGGGTGCTGGACGCTGGGTGCTGGGCGCTGGGTGCTGGGCACTGGGTGCTGGGCACTGGGTGCTGGGCACTGGGTGTTGGGCGCTGGATGCTGGGTGCTGGGCACTGGGTGTTGGGCGCTGGATGCTGGGTGCTGGCTGGGTGCTGGTCACTAGGTGCTGGGCAATGGGCGCTGGGTGCTGGGCACTGGGTGCTGGTCACTAGGTGCTGGGCGCTGGGCGCTGGGCGATGGGCGCTGGGTGCTGGGCACTGGGCACTGGGCACTGGGTGCTGGGCGCTGATCGCTGGGTGCTGGGCACTAGGTGCTGGGTGCTGGGCGCTGGGCGCTGGGCGCTGGGTGCTGGGCGCTGGGCGCTGGGTGCTGGGCGCTGGGCACTGGGCGCTGGGCGCTGGGTGCCGGGCGCTGGGTGCCGGGTGCTGGGCGCTGGGTGCTGGGCGCTGGGCACTGGGCGCCGGGCGCTGGGCGCTGGGTGCCGGGCGCTGGGCGCTGGGTGCTGGGCGCTGGGCGCTGGGTGCTGGGCGCCGGGAGCTGGGCGCTGGGTGCCGGGCGCTGGGCGCTGGGTGCTGGGCGCTGGGCGCTGGGTGCTGGGCGCTGGGTGCTGGGTGCTGGGCGCTGGGTGCTGGGTGCTGGGTGCTGGGTGCCGGGCGCTGGGGGCTGGGTGCCGGGCGCTGGGTGCCGGGCGCTGGGCGCCGGGTGCTGGGCGCTGGGCGCTGGGTGCTGGGCGCTGGGTGCTGGGCGCTGGGCGCTGGGTGCTGGGCACTGGGTGCTGGGCGCTGGATGCTGGGTGCTGGCTGGGTGCTGGTCACTAGGTGCTGGGCGCTGGGTGCTGGTCACTAGGTGCTGGGCGATGGGCGCTGGGTGCTGGGCGCTGGGTGCTGGGCACTGGGTGCTGGGCACTGGGTGCTGGGCGCTGGATGCTGGGTGCTGGCTGGGTGCTGGTCACTAGGTGCTGGGCGCTGGGTGCTGGGCGCTGGGTGCTGGGCACTGGGCGCTGGGCGCTGGGCACTGGGTGCTGGTCACTAGGTGCTGGGCGCTGGGCGCTGGGTGCTGGGCGCTGGGTGCTGGGCACTGGGTGCTGAGCACTGGGTGCTTGGCACTGGGCACTGGGCACTGGGCGCTGGGCAATGGGCGCTGGGCAATGGACGCTGGGCACTGGGCGCTGGGCACTGGGCGCTGGGCAATGGGCGCTGGGCAATGGGCGCTGGGCAATGGGCGCTGGGCACTGGGCGCTGGGCACTGGGCGCTGGCCAATGGGCGCTGGGCAATGGGCGCTGGGCACTGGGCGCTGTATTTGAGGTGTTGTGGGGGTGCTGGGCAATGGGCGCTGGGCACTGGGCACTGGGCGCTGGGCACTGGGCACTGGGCGCTGGGTGCTGGACACTGGGCGCTGGGCGCTGGACGCTGGGTGCTGGACACTGGGCGCTGGGCGCTGGGCACTGGGTGCTGGACGCTGGGTGCTGGGCGCTGGGTGCTGGGCACTGGGTGCTGGGCACTGGGTGCTGGGCACTGGGTGTTGGGCGCTGGATGCTGGGTGCTGGGCACTGGGTGTTGGGCGCTGGATGCTGGGTGCTGGCTGGGTGCTGGTCACTAGGTGCTGGGCAATGGGCGCTGGGTGCTGGGCACTGGGTGCTGGTCACTAGGTGCTGGGCGCTGGGCGCTGGGCGATGGGCGCTGGGTGCTGGGCACTGGGCACTGGGCACTGGGTGCTGGGCGCTGATCGCTGGGTGCTGGGCACTAGGTGCTGGGTGCTGGGAGCTGGGCGCTGGGCGCTGGGTGCTGGGCGCTGGGCGCTGGGTGCTGGGCGCTGGGCACTGGGCGCTGGGCGCTGGGTGCCGGGCGCTGGGTGCCGGGCGCTGGGCGCTGGGTGCTGGGCGCTGGGCACTGGGCGCCGGGCGCTGGGCGCTGGGTGCCGGGCGCTGGGCGCTGGGTGCTGGGCGCCGGGAGCTGGGCGCTGGGTGCCGGGCGCTGGGCGCTGGGTGCTGGGCGCTGGGCGCTGGGTGCTGGGCACTGGGTGCTGGACGCTGGGTGCTGGGCGCTGGGTGCTGGGCACTGGGTGCTGGGCACTGGGTGCTGGGCACTGGGTGTTGGGCGCTGGATGCTGGGTGCTGGGCACTGGGTGTTGGGCGCTGGATGCTGGGTGCTGGCTGGGTGCTGGTCACTAGGTGCTGGGCAATGGGCGCTGGGTGCTGGGCACTGGGTGCTGGTCACTAGGTGCTGGGCGCTGGGCGCTGGGCGATGGGCGCTGGGTGCTGGGCACTGGGCACTGGGCACTGGGTGCTGGGCGCTGATCGCTGGGTGCTGGGCACTAGGTGCTGGGTGCTGGGCGCAGGGCGCTGGGCGCTGGGTGCTGGGCGCTGGGCGCTGGGTGCTGGGCGCTGGGCACTGGGCGCTGGGCGCTGGGTGCCGGGCGCTGGGTGCCGGGCGCTGGGCGCTGGGTGCTGGGCGCTGGGCACTGGGCGCCGGGCGCTGGGCGCTGGGTGCCGGGCGCTGGGCGCTGGGTGCTGGGCGCCGGGCGCTGGGTGCTGGGTGCCGGGAGCTGGGCGCTGGGTGCCGGGCGCTGGGCGCTGGGTGCTGGGCGCTGGGCGCTGGGTGCTGGGCGCTGGGTGCTGGGTGCTGGGCGCTGGGTGCTGGGTGCTGGGTGCCGGGCGCTGGGCGCTGGGTGCCGGGCGCTGGGTGCCGGGCGCTGGGCGCTGGGTGCTGGGCGCTGGGCGCTGGGCGCTGGGTGCTGGGCGCTGGGTGCTGGGTGCTGGGCGCTGGGCGCTGGGCGCTGGGTGCTGGCTGGGTGCTGGTCACTAGGTGCTGGGCGCTGGGTGCTGGTCACTAGGTGCTGGGCGATGGGCGCTGGGTGCTGGGCGCTGGGTGCTGGGCACTGGGTGCTGGGCACTGGGTGCTGGGCGCTGGATGCTGGGTGCTGGCTGGGTGCTGGTCACTAGGTGCGGGGCGCTGGGTGCTGGGTGCTGGGCGCTGGGTGCTGGGCGCTGGGCGCTGGGCGCTGGGCACTGGGTGCTGGTCACTAGGTGCTGGGCGCTGGGCGCTGGGTGCTGGGCGCTGGGTGCTGGGCACTGGGTGCTGAGCACTGGGTGCTTGGCACTGGGCACTGGGCACTGGGCGCTGGGCAATGGGCGCTGGGCAATGGGCGCTGGGCACTGGGCGCTGGGTACTGGGTGCTGGGCACTGGGCGCTGGCCAATGGGCGCTGGGCACTGGGCGCTGGGTACTGGGTGCTGGGCACTGGGCGCTGGCCAATGGGCGCTGGGCAATGGGCGCTGGGCACTGGGCGCTGTATTTGAGGTGTTGTGGGGGTGCTGTGCACTGGGCACTGGGCACTGGGCACTGGGTGCTGGGCACTGGGTGTTGGGCGCTGGATGCTGGGTGCTGGGCACTGGGTGTTGGGCGCTGGATGCTGGGTGCTGGCTGGGTGCTGGTCACTAGGTGCTGGGCAATGGGCGCTGGGTGCTGGGCACTGGGTGCTGGTCACTAGGTGCTGGGCGCTGGGCGCTGGGCGATGGGCGCTGGGTGCTGGGCACTGGGCACTGGGCACTGGGTGCTGGGCGCTGATCGCTGGGTGCTGGGCACTAGGTGCTGGGTGCTGGGCGCTGGGCGCTGGGCGCTGGGTGCTGGGTGCTAGGCGCTGGGTGCTGGGCGCTGGGCGCTGGGCGCTGGGCGCTGGGTGCTGGGCACTAGGTGCTGGGTGCTGGGCGCTGGGCGCTGGGCGCTGGGTGCTGGGCGCTGGGCGCTGGGTGCTGTGCGCTGGGCGCTGGGTGCTGGGCGCTGGGCGCTGGGCGCTTGGTGCTGGGCGCTGGGCGCTGGGTGCTGGGCGCTCGGCGCTGGGCGCTGGGTGCTGGGCGCTGGGCGCTGGGTGCTGGGCGCTGGGCGCTGGGTGCTGGGCGCTGGGCGCTGGGTGCTGGGCGCTGGGCGCTGGGCGCTGGGCGCTGGGTGCGGACACTGGGCACTGGGCGCTGGGTGCTGGGCGCTGGGTGCTGGGTGCTGGGCGCTGGGTGCTGGATGCTGGACGCTGGACGCTGGACGCTGGACGCTGGGTGCTGGGCGCTGGGTGCTGGGCGCTGGGCGCTGGGTGCTGGGCGCTGGGCGCTGGGCGCTGGGCGCTGGGTGCGGACACTGTGCACTGGGCGCTGGGTGCTGGGCGCTGGGTGCTGGGTGCTGGACGCTGGACGCTGGACGCTGGGCGCTGGGCGCTGGGTGCTGGATGCTGGACGCTGGACGCTGGACGCTGGGCGCTGGGTGCTGGGCGCTGGACGCTGGGCGCTGGGTGCTGGGCGCTGGACGCTGGGCGCTGGGTGCTGGGTGCTGGACGCTGGGCGCTGGGCGCTGGGTGCTGAGCACTGGGTGCTGTATTTGAGGTGCTGTGTGTGGTCTCAGGGCCGCTGGCGGGCACGGTTGCTGATTTCTGGGCCATGGTGTGGCAGGAGCGCTGCGGACTCATCGTCATGCTGACCAGACTCAGCGAGCAGGGCAAGGTGCATCACCCTAACCACTCACCCCTCCCTGACCCCCGCCAACCCCTCCGTGTCCCCCGCCAACCCCTCCCTGACCCCCGCCAACCCCTCCCTGACCCCCGCCAACCCCTCCCTGACCCCCGCCAAACCCTCTGTGTCCCCCTCCAACCCCTCCCTGACCCCCGCCAACCCCTCCCTGACCCCCGCCAACCCCTCCCTGACCCCTCCCTGACCCCCGCCAACCCCTCCCTGACCCCTCCCTGACCCCCGCCAACCCCTTTGTGACCAACGTTGACCACTCCACGACCCCGTGACCTCCACCTGGCCCTCCACTGACCCCCATGGCCCCCTGACCTCTGCCAACCTGCACGAACCCCGGCACTAACCCCTACTGAACTGACCCCACGGTGACCCCGGCTGCCTTGACCCATCGCATGGTGATCCCACCCTGACCCCGCGGGGACCACAGCTGCCCTGACCCATCCCATGGTGACCCCACCCTGACCCCGCGGTGACCCCATCCTGACCCCGTGGTGACCTCATCCTGACCTATGATGATCCCACAGTGACCCCTGATGACCCTACAGTGACCCCAGTTTACCTGACCGCTCCATGACCCCATGTTACCCCTCCATGACCCCACAGTGATCCCTGCTGACCCTGCAGTGATCCTGATGACCCAGTGATGACCCCACCTGACCCGGCGGTTTCTTGCAGCCCAAGTGTGAGCGCTACTGGCCAATGGGGGCAAGCGAGACCTTCGGCCCCTTCACCGTCACCAGCGTGAGCGAGACCAGCCCCGGCACGCGGGAGTTCACCCGCCGCACCCTGCGGCTGCACAAGGTCAGTGGGCATGCGGCACGGGGAGGGGCAGGGGGCAGGGGGCACGGGCAGGGGGCAGGGGGCAGGGGGCAGGGGGCAGGGGGCAGGGGACAGGGGGCGGGGGCAGGGGGCAGGGTGCAGGGGTGGGCAGGGGCAGGGGGCAGGGGCAGGGTGCAGGGGTGGGCAGGGGGCAGGGGGCAGGGGTGGGCAGGGGTGGGCAGGGGCAGGGGGCAAGGGGCAGGGGCAGAGGTGGGCAGGGGGCAGGGGGCAAGGGGCAGGGGGCAGGGGGCAGGGGGCAGGGGGCAGGGGTGGGCAGTGGGCAGGGGGCAAGGGTGGGCAGGGGGCAGGGGGCGGGGCAGGGGCCGGGGCGGGCAGGGACAGGGGGCAGGGGTGGGCAAGGGCAGGGGGCAAGGGGGAGGGGGCAGGGGTGGGCAGGGGCAAGGGGCAGGGGGCAGGGGGCAGGTGGCATGGGCAGGGGGCAAGGGGCAGGGGTGGGCAGGGGGCAGGGGTGGGCAGTGGGCAGGGGGCAGGGGTGGGCAGTGGGCAGGGGGCAGGGGTGGGCAGGGGGCAGGGGTGGGCAGTGGGCAGGGGATGGGGGCAGGGGCAGGGGGCAGCCAGGGGTAGGGGAGGCAGGGTGGTTGAGGAAGATCTAAAGATAGGTGGAGGGGCAGGTGGTGTAGAGAAAGCAAGGACTCTGCAGAAGGACTTGGACAGGTTGGGAGAGTGGGCAGAGAAGTGGCAGATGGAATATAGTGGAGCATAGTGTGGGTCATGCATTTTGGTCGTAGGAGTAAAGGTGTAGACTATTTTCTAAATGGGGAGACAATCCAGAATAGGAGGTGCAAGGGGACTTGTCAGTGCAGGTGCAGGATTCCAAATATGTTCATCTGTGGTAGTAAAGAAAGCAAACTCATTTCTAATGGAAGATGCGGTTTGGGTCGGGGGTTGGTGTGTGGGTCAGGGTGGTATGAGGGGACACTGTACCTGGTCTGACCTCCCGTCTCTCCCCCCTGTCTCTGCCCTCTCCCTGTCTCCCCCGTCTCTCCCCCCTCTCCCTCCCCGTCTCTCTCTCCCCGTCTCTCTCTCCCTGTCTCTCTCCCCCCGTCTCTCCCCCATTTCCCCCGTCTCTCTCCGTCTCCCCCGTCTCTCCCGCCCTCTCCCTCCCTGTCTCTCTCCCCCCCCCCGTCTCCCCCGTCTCTCCCCCATCTGCCCTGTCTGTCCCCCCCCGTCTCTCCCCATCTGCCCCGTCTCCCACCGTCTCCCCCGTCCCCGTCCCCGTCTCTCCCCCATCTGCCCCCCCCCGTCTCTCCCCCGTCTCCCCCCCCCCGTCTCTCCCCCGTCCCCGTCCCCGTCTCTCCCCCATCTGCCCCGTCCCCCCCGTCTCCCCCCCCCCGTCTCTCCCCCGTCTCTCCCCCCATCTTTCCCCAGGCGGGTGCGGTGGAGGGCAGCTCTCAGGAGGTGGAGCATCTGCACTACCTGCAGTGGCCGGACCAGGGCGTCCCCCGCTGCCCCATTGGCATCTACCGCCTGCTCAAACACATCCAGCAAAGCGGCCACACCACCCCACACATGCTGGTGCACTGCAGGTCCGGGCAACCCTGGGGGGGGGGGGGGGGAGTGGGGAGGGGGAGTGGGGGAGGGGGAGTGGGGGAGGGGGAGTGTGGGGAGGGGGAGTGTGGGGAGGGGGAGTGTGGGGAGGGGGAGTGGGGGAGGGGGAGTGGGGGGAGGGAGAGGTGGTGGAGGGGGAGTGGGGGAGGGGGAGTGTGGGGAGGGGGAGTGTGGGGAGGGGGAGTGGGGGGAGGGGGAGTGTGGGGAGGGGGAGTGGGGGGAGGGAGAGGTGGTGGAGGGGGAGTGGGGGAGGGGGAGGGGGAGTGTGGGGAGGGGGAGTGGGGGAGGGGGAGTGTGGGGAGGGGGAGTGGGGGGAGGGAGAGGTGGTGGAGGGGGAGTGGGGGAGGGGGAGGGGGGAGTGTGGGGAGGGGGAGTGTGGGGAGGGGGGAGTGTGGGGAGGGGGAGTGGGGGAGGGGGAGGGGGGAGGGGGAGTGTGGGGAGGGGGAGTGTGGGGAGGGGGTGTGGGGGAGGGGGAGTGGGGGAGGGGGAGTGTGGGGAGGGGGAGTGTGGGGAGGGGGAGTGGGGGAGGGGGAGTGGGGGAGGGGGAGTGTGGGGAGGGGGAGTGTGGGGAGGGGGAGTGTGGGGAGGGGGTGTGGGGGAGGGGGAGTGGGGGAGGGGGAGTGTGGGGAGGGGGAGTGTGGGGAGGGGGAGTGGGGGGAGGGAGAGGTGGTGGAGGGGGAGTGGGGGAGGGGGAGTGTGGGGAGGGGGAGTGTGGGGAGGGGGAGTGGGGGGAGGGAGAGGTGGTGGAGGGGGAGTGGGGGAGGGGGAGTGTGGGGAGGGGGAGTGGGGGGAGGGAGAGGTGGTGGAGGGGGAGTGGGGGAGGGGGAGTGTGGGGAGGGGGAGTAACACATGGGCAGGGGTAAGGGGAGTGAAGTGCGGGCCGTGTGTTTGAGGGAGTGGGGAAGAGGCAGTGACAGGGAGGGGAAGGGTCCTGGGGTGGGTGTGACTATGGAGGTCGCTAGTGCGGAGGTGCCAAGTCCGGAGGTCCCCAGTGCGAGGTCTCCGGTGATCAGGTCCCCAGCGTCGAGGTCCCCAGTGCGGAGGACCCCAGTGCGGAGGTCCCCAGTGCGGAGGTCCCCAGTGCGGAGGACCCCAGTGCGGAGGTCCACAGTGCGGAGGTCCCCAGTGCGGAGGTCCCCAGTGCGAGGTCTCCAGTGATGAGGTCCCCAGCGTGGTCCCCAGCGTGGAGGTGCCCAGTGTGGAGCTCCCCAGACTGGAGCTCCCCAGTGCTGAGGTCCTCAGTGAGGAGGTCCCCTCTGCGGACGTCCCCAATAGGGAGTATCCCCATTGCGGAGGTCCCCAGTGCGGAGGTCCCCAGTGCGGAGGTCCCCAGTGCGGAGGTCCCCAGTGCGGAGGTTCCCAGTGCGGAGGTTCCCAGTGCGGTCCCCAGTGTGGAGGTCCCAGTGCGGAGGTCCCAGTGCGGAGGTCCCAGTGCGCAGGTCCCAGTGCGCAGGTCCCAGTGCGCAGGTCCCAGTGCGCAGGTCCCAGTGCCGAGGTCCCCAGCGCGGAGGTCCCCAGCGCGGAGATTCCCAGCGCGGAGGTGTCCGGCGCCGAGGTCCCCAGTGCAGAGGTGTCCAGCGCGGAGGTGTCCAGCGTGCATGTGCCCAGTGTGGAGGTCCCCAGAGTGGATGTCCCCAGCGTGGAGGTCCCCAGCGTGGTGCCCAGCATGGAGGTGCCCAGCGTGGAGGTCCCCAGAGTGGATGTCCCCAGAGTGGTGCCCAGTGTGGAGGTGCCCATCGTCGAGGTGCCCAGCATGGAGGTGCCCAGCGTGGAGGTCCCCAGCGCGGAGGTCCCCAGCGCGGAGGTCCCCAGAGTGGATGTCCCCAGAGTGGTGCCCGGTGTGGAGGTGCCCAGCGTTGAGGTGCCCAGCATGGAGGTGCCCAGCCGGGAGGTCCCCAGCGCGGAGGTCCCCAGCGCGGAGGTCCCCGGCGCACAGTGGTCCCCAGCGCAGAGGTCCCTGTGTGCAGGTGGTGACGCGAGTCTCTGACCGTTGGCAGTGCCGGTGTGGGGCGGACAGGAACCTTCATCGCCATTGACTACCTGCTGAAGATGGCGGAGGAGGAGGGCAAAGTGGACGTGTTCCGCTGCGTGGACCGCATGCGAGGACAGAGAGCTGGCATGGTGCAGACACAGGTGAGGCATGGACACAGGTGAGGCAAGGACACAGGTGAGGCATGGACACAGGTGAGGCACGGACACAGGTGAGGCACGGACACAGGTGAGGCACGGACACAGGTGAGGCACGGTGTAGACACAGGTGAGGCACGGACACAGGTGAGGCACGGTGTAGACACAGGTGAGGCACGGACACAGGTGAGGCATGGACACAGGTGAGGCAAGGACACAGGTGAGGCACGGACACAGGTGAGGCACGGACACAGGTGAGGCACGGACACAGGTGAGGCACGGACACAGGTGAGGCACGGACACAGGTGAGGCACGGATACAGGTGAGGCACGGTGTAGACACAGGTGAGGCACGGACACAGGTGAGGCACGGACACAGGTGAGGCACGGTGTAGACACAGGTGAGGCACGGACACAGGTGAGGCACGGACACAGGTGAGGCACGGTGTAGACACAGGTGAGGCACGGACACAGGTGAGGCACGGACACAGGTGAGGCATGGACACAGGTGAGGCACGGTGCAGACACAGGTGAGGCATGGACACAGGTGAGGCATGGACACAGGTGAGGCATGGATACAGGTGATGCACGGATACAAGTGAGGCATGGTGCAGATACAGGTGAGGCACGGTGCAGACACAGGTGAGGCACGGTGCAGACACAGGTGAGGCATGGATACAGGTGATGCACGGATACAAGTGAGGCATGGTGCAGATACAGGTGAGGCACGGTGCAGACACAGGTGAGGCATGGATACAGGTGAGGCACGGACACAGGTGAGGCACGGATACAGATGAGGCACGGTGCAGACACAGGTGAGGCATGGACACAGGTGAGGCATGGACACAGGTGAGGCATGGACACAGGTGAGGCATGGACACAGGTGAGGCATGGACACAGGTGAGGCATGGACACAGGTGAGGCATGGCACAGGTGAGGCATGGATACAGGTGATGCACGGATACAAGTGAGGCACGGACACAGGTGAGGCACGGATACAGGTGAGGCACGGTGCAGACACGGTGAGTCCCCCCCCACCCAACCACTGACTTCCCCTGACACTGCTGCCCCCCCTCCCCCCGGGCACTGACCCTGACCACCTCCCGGAATACTGCCCCCTGCTCCCTGAACCCTCACCCTCTCCCTGGCACTGCCCACCACCCGTAACCCTGCCCCCTCTGTCACTGACTCCCAGCCCGGGCACTGCCCCCTGACCAAAACCACTGACCCCAACCACTGCCCGGACCCGGGCACTGCCCCCTGCCCACCATGCTGCCCCCCTCTGCCACTTCCCCCTGCCCAAACCACTGACCCTCTACCACTGCCCCCTGCCCACCATGCTCCCCCTCTGCCACTGCCCCCTGCTCAAACCATTGACCTCTGCCACTGCCCAGTCCCCCGGACCCGGGCACTGCCCCCTGCCCACCACGCTGCCCCCTCTGCCACTGCCCCTGCCCAACCCATTGACCCCAACCACTGCCCAGACCCCCAGACCCGGGCAACTGCCCCCTGCCCACCACACTGCCCCCTCTGCCACTCCCCGCCTGCCCAGGTAAAATTGAACTAAAGAGGTTTATTGGCCAAGTATGTACACATACAAGGAATGTGCCTTGGTGCTCCGCTCGCAAATAACAACACAAACATACAGTAAACAATTAAGAATAAAGCATAAAACATTAAAACATTAAGGATAAAACATTATAGTTTAAAACATGTGATTGAAATAAATCAGAGCAAAAAGGGGCAACAGACTTATTTATTGAGTAGAGCCACAACTCGTGGAAAACAGTCCAGTAAACTTGGATTAAGGGGCCGTTGAGCGGTGCCCAGTGAGGTAGGTGGGGTCAGGGCCACCCTCTAGCTGGTGAGAGGATGGGTCAGTTGAGTGGTGCCCAGTGAGGTAGGTGGGGTCAGGGCCACTCTCTAGCTGGTGAGAGGATGGGTCAGTTGAGCGGTGCCCCAGTGAGGTAGGTGGGTCCGTTGAGTGGTGCCCAGTGAGGTAGGTGGAGTCAGTTGAGCGGTGCCCAGTGAGGTAGGTGGGGTCAGGGCCACTCTCTAGCTGGTGAGAGGATGGGTCAGTTGAGCGGTGCCCAGTGAGGTAGGTGGGGTCAGGGCCACTCTCTAGCTGGTGAGAGGATGGGTTAGTTGAGCGGTGCCGTGAGGTAGGTGGGTCAGGGCCACTCTCTAGCTGGTGAGAGGATGGGTTAGTTGAGCGGTGCCGTGAGGTAGGTGGGGTCAGGGCCACTCTCTAGCTGGTGAGAGGATGGTCATTTGCCTGATAACAGCTGTGGCTGTTAGACTGGTTGTCACAAGTAGAGTAGACAGGGTTGGTGAAGCTTTTTTTTTTTTATTTTATTTTTTTTATCAAAAAATACTTTATTCAAGTTATAAATATCATTTACAAAACATCATTTTTAAAACAAACCCATCCGACATTCCCGGAGGTTACATATTCAATACAGGCATTTACTTAGACCTTTACATACATTTACATACATATCCCTTATTTGGAGGGGCGTCTCTCTCCACACCACCCTGCCCCCATGTCCAGCAGCGGAAGGACCCTAGACTGTGTCCTCCCCCACAGGGCCTTGGCGTTGGCTGCACCGAGCTTCAGAGCGTCCCTCAGCACGTACTCCTGCAGTCTGCAGTGGGCCAGTCGGCAACATTCCTTGACCGACAGCTCGCTCCGCTGGGAGGTCAACAAGGATCGGGCAGACCAAAGGGCGTCTTTCACCGAGTTGATGACCTTCCAGCAGCACTCGATGTCAGTCTCGGAATGCGTCCCTGGGAACAGTCCATAGAGCACAGAGTCCTCTGTGACGGAGCTGCTCGGAATGAATCGTGACAGGGACCCCTGCAGACCTCTCCAGACTCTCCTGGCAAATCCACACTCTTTGAAGAGGTGGGCCACCGTTTCCTCTCCGTAGCAGCCGTCCCGAGGGCAGCGTTGGTGAAGCTTGCTCGTGTGGTGACTGTGCTCACTCAGGCCTGAGACGCTTAAAAAACACAACGCTACGAGTTCTTGTCCTGGGCCTCCTCCCTCATTGTCAGAGTGAGGCCCAGCGCAAAGTGGAGGAACAGCACCTCGTATTTCGCTTGGGTAGTTTACACCCCAGCGGTATGAACATTGACTTCTCTAACTTCAGACAGTCCCTGCTTTCCCTCTCTTCTCCCCTCCCCTTCCCAGTTCTCCCACTGTCTTACTGTCTCCGACTACATCCTATCTTTGTCCCGCCCCCTCCCCTGACATCAGTCTGAAGAAAGGTCTCAACCTGAAACATCACCCATTCCTTCTCTCCCGAGATGCTGCCTGACCTGCTGAGTTTACTCCAGCACTCTGTGCCTACCTTCGGTTTAAACCAGCGTCTGCAGTTCCTTCCTACATAAAATGCCCCACACTGTTACTGAACCAAATCAGAGTGCTCCGTCGGCACACACACAGTGCTGGAGTAACTCAGCATCTGGGTCAGGCAGCATCTGTGGAGAACATGGACACAGAGTGCTGGAGTAACACAGCATCTGGGTCAGGCAGCATCTGTGGAGAACATGGATAGGTGACGTTTCACAGAGTGCTGGAGTAACTCAGCGGGTCAGGCAGCATCTGTGGAGAACATGGACACAGAGTGCTGGAGTAACTCAGCATCTGGGTCAGGCAGCATCTGTGGAGAGAAGGAATGGGCAACGATTCAGATCAAGACCATTCATCAGACTGAAAGACAGGGGTGAGGTAGACACAGAGATAGGAAGTGTAACATGTGAGAGCGAGACATCAAAGAGGGTGAAGATCAAGGAAAATGTAGAATAGATCATTGTTAGCTAGGAAGTGTAAGAAAAGGAAAGAACAAAGCAAACTGATGCACCTCCACATGCACCTGGCAGATGCGGCGTAGACAGAGGAATTGGGAGTAGGGGATAGACTTTTTGCAGGAGACCGGGTGGAAGAAGTGTAGTCCAGATAGCTGTGCGAGTCAGTGGGTTTATAGTAAATGTCCGTCACTAGTCTGTCTCCTGTGATGGAGATGGTGAGGTCCAGAAACGGGAGGGAGATGTCAGTGATAGTCCAGGTATATTTAAGGGCAGGGTGGAAATTAGTGGTGAAGTTGATAGCGCACATAGAAACATAGAAAACATAGAAACATGGAAACATGGAAACATGGAAACATAGAAACACAGAAACACAGAAACACAGAAACACAGAAACACAGAAACACAGAAACACAGAAACACAGAAACACAGCAAACACAGCAACACAGCAACACAGAAACACAGAAACACAGAAACACACAGCAACACAGCAACACAGCAACACAGAAACACAGAAACACAGAAACACAGCAACACAGCAACACAGCAACACAGCAACACAGAAACATAGAAACACAGCAACACAGCAACACAGCAACACAGCAACACAGCAACACAGAAACATAGAAACACAGAAACACAGCAACACAGCAACACAGCAACACAGCAACACAGAAACATAGAAAACACAGAAACACAGAAA
>NC_135954.1:116511933-116536341 GCF_053455715.1 Rhinoraja longicauda | reverse complement strand
GGAACTCACTGCCTGGGGTGGTGGTGGAGGCGGGAACACTCACAACGTTGAAGAGGCATTTGGATGGGCACTTGAAATGCTATAACATTCAGGGCTACGGTCCAAATGTGGGAAAATGGGATTAAAATTAGACTGTGTTTGGTAACGGGTGGCACGGACACGATGGGCCGAAGGGCCTCTTTCTGTGCTGTAGAACTCTATGACTCTCTATGACACTATGATAGAATAGCAGGGAGAACCACACAGGGTGCCAACAACCTAAAAGACCCTTGACACCTACTCCTACCTCACAAGTATAGATGATACCCTCACCCCAGAGGGGGTCCGGTCCCTATGCACCCTTCCCCACCCATAAACCTAACCCTGCACAGGACCACCCCAAACAGTCCCCAACAAACCCTAGGCACCCACCCTCAAACCCCAGCAAGGTAGACGACACGCCAGAGATGGCCAATGTGCCCACCCCCCAAACATAACCCTAACACAGAACGGCACTGGATCACCCCAAACAGCCCCAAAAAGACCCTTGGCACCTACCCTCAACTCAACAAAGATAGGAAATAACCCCCACCCACAGAATCTAACCCTAACATCGGGTTGCATAGGACCTCCCCAAACAACCCAAAAGACCCCCAAAAGAGGATCTTAAACCTTTGTAAATAGATGATCCATCCGAGTACCCTCTAGACCCAGAGACCCCCCCACCCCATCACACCTGGAACACACCTAGCTAGCTCCCCCAGAAAAGACCGACAATTGAAGGGAGTGATAGGACCCTTACACACTCACAACACGATACCCACTCCCACCTCAGCCCACCTCAGAGACCCCCCTCCCCACCACCACACAACGACCACTAGCTCCACACAGACCAGGTACAGGTTTGCAAAGCCCATTAACAGCAGATAAAACAGCAGGAGGCCAGGAACATAAACAATCAAACAAACACAAAGAATAGGGATGACATCAACAGTCCCAACCAAAGTGACCAGTCCCAAGTCAGCAGATGGGAAGGACAAACCCCCCCAGAAAGGGAGGGATTGTCAACCCACCCTTTAAAACTCCCCACCGACCAGTAGTAGTCATTGATTGTTCCCTGATGAAGCTACAGCAAGAGCGAAACTGGAGGCTTGTTACCCAGTCACCGGTCGGTCCCAGGACTCAGCACATGGGAGGAGTAAATCCAGAAAGGTAGGGACATCAACCTACCCTTTAAAACCCCTTATCGGCTAAAAGTTGTGTAGAGCTGCGAGTTGAGCTGCAAGATTAAAACAGGAGGGTATGGAACTGATGGGGGTGTACCTGGGACGCCAGGTTTCACCGTTGAGCCCTCTGGAGACGTTGTGGGCTTATCAATGAAACGTCGAGGAAGGAGGGTACCCACCTGATGACCCCGGGGTGTAAACTGCACTAGAGATATTTGATGTTTATAGTTTACTGCACTAGTATTGCATTGTAGAAACTGTACTAGAGATACTTGATGTTTATAGTTTACTGCACTAGTATTGCATTGTACTAACTGAGCCAGAAATGAGTAATTACACGCAGAGGGGAGGGGATGAGTGTGATTGTTTAACAACAGTATTAATGTGAATCATGACCAGCACAGGAGTCAACCGAGACCGAGAGATTCCTTTGCAGTCGCAGGCAGAGTTATTTATAAAGTGGCCCAGACTCTGCACCACCTGAGGGTTCTGCAAGAACAGAGCCGACCCCATAAGGGTATCAGGAGGCAGGGCAAGATGTTGATAAAATGGCCCAGACTCTGCACCACCTGAGGGTTCTGCAAGAACAGAGCCGACCCCATAAGGGTATCAGGAGGCAGGGCAAGATGTTGATAAAATGGCCCAGACTCTGCACCACCTGAGGGTTCTGCAAGAACAGAGCCGACCCCATAAGGGTATCAGGAGGCAGGGTGAGATAATGACACAATTTGTAAAACCGGCAAATCCCACCCAGGAAACATTGCAAAAATTGGCCTCTAATGCTGGAACGTGGGTAAAGCCAAACAAACACGACACATTTTAAATGAACATTACCAAAACAGCCTGTGCCCATGACAAAGGAAAGGCCAAACATCACCAGAAAAGAGAGGGAGACCATGGCAGAGCTGAGGGATAAAAATGAGATTATGGCGAGTCCGAAAACTTGTTGGTTGTAGAAGAAGTTTATTGCAGCTGTAAGGGGTTTCTGCGCCGAGCTTTCGCCCGACCTAAGGTCCCCGTGCCTTGCTCTGATCCCTTGACCAGGCCGTGCACACTGGTTCCCCGTGAGTGGTTCGACCCACTCACCCCTTACGGTTCTAGACACTGGGCTTAGATGCAGGAGCTCTTATAGTGCAGAAAAAATTCAACCAGACCAGATTTTAAAACCAGGGTTTAAATGAAAAGGGCTTTTATTCAGCACTTGGGACTATTGTCCATGAATACTTATTATACAGTTCGATAAGACATATCTATAATACACATACCGAATACATGAATATCTTTTATTTATTAATCACAAAACGCACAGTTCACAAGACATATACCCGAATACCCTTTTCGCTGAAAACTTAAAAGCACACAGTTCCACGAGACATATATCCGAATACCTTCTTCGCTGAATTCTTGAAACACACACAGTTACACAAAACGTATACACGAATACCCTTTTACTTATGAATTCTTAAACACAGTTCTGCAAGACACATACACGACTGTCAGATGGGGAACGCACGACGCATCGCAACCTTGACCAAACCCTATTTTTAATACACACCCAACGTTTATTCACAACCACCCTCCTCTCTACACTAAACTATGTCCAGGATATGTAGGATTTTAAGTGCATGCTCACCATGGGGTTATTACTGGGGTTACTGGCTGTTCGGTTTTTGCAGTATTTCTTTTCGAGTTGCGTGCCTGTTCCTCCCTCTTGCATCCGTTCTTCTTTCCGACTTTCTTCTTGACTTCAGACTTCGAACCCGGTTTTCTCTGCGCTTCTTGCCTCCTGTCCGTCTTAACTTTTTCACCCAAAGTAGTGGCCAGTTATACTGTTTCTGACCCGTCCTATCTCCCGCCAGATCTTGGAATCTTTTTGTTCAAAAGATATGTATGAGGTTTTATCTTCTGATCTGCCTTATGTTCCGGGATACCGGGGATGGCCAGACGGTGTAAATTGGGATTTCATTGTGAGGTGATGGGTGTTAACTGGTTTCCCATCACCTACCAGGTAGTTTTCTATGGGCTATTGTGCCCCCTCACTGAGATGAACTGTTTAGGTCGGCTTGGGGCATTGTGAGTATGCTGATGTCAGCGCCCCAGTGTCTGGACTCCGACCTGGTTTCGTAGGTTTCTGCATGGCCAATACCCATCCTTTGTTCTGGCCATGGCTTTGCAGAAAACCTAGAGACTGGGATGTAAGGTTTTTACCTTTTGTGGCTGGTCACGAGGTCCTGCGGCCATTTTAGGACCCACAGATTGTGACATCCTTTGTTAATCTGACCGCAGCCTTTCTCCGCTATCAGCCCCAGTCTCCCGTTTAAAATGTCCAAACTGCAGCTCTTTGGTTTGCGTTGCTTTTCAAATGAGGGAAAACTTCTCAAATCTTACAGTCCCTCCTGTTGATTTGCATAACCCCAGCTTATCGAATCAATTAAATAAAGTGGTTGAGCAATGTTTTCCCGATTCTCCATATCCAGACCCCTGAGGTTTTAACTAAACTAGTGTTTCATTGCGAACGTACAGTCCCCATCTCTTAGGCTGATCTTTACTGCCCGTGTCCCGGGCAAAACTATATTACATGTACATTTTCATATCGGACATATACACCTACACCTTGTCCCAGGCCGATGCCTCCGCCATCCTCCTACTGGTGTCAGCTGCAATGTAGGACATGAAAACAATACAACAGTAAAACGATACATTTTTTTTTTACATTCCTTCACAAATTCGAATACAAAAACCTAGTTTATACAAATTTTAAAAGGGGACAATATAAAACACAGTTTACTCGGTGCGGAGGGGGGGGCACGTCCTCCTAGCAGCTTGCGGCTGGGTCCTGCTCGCCCACCCGCACGTAACGGTCTTTCCATTCCCCTTGATGTACTCGGTTATTGAGGTGCTGCCCTCTTTTACATTTTACGCATATCAAATATAAGACTATACCCGCTTGTATCACAACTAATGCGTGTGACGCTATCCTAACCCAAGACGGGACCTCGATATTGGTGAACAGGTCCCACCATGGTGGGATCACGATGTCCAATATTTCGGACCCTATCTCTACGGTCTTTTGCTCCAGGGTGTAAAAATGTCTTTGCGACACGGCGACTGCCTTTAACAGGGTTGTGAGATGTTCGGGAAGAGGGGGAATGGCGTACCCGAAATGCGCTACAAATCGCTGCAGGTCAGTGAAGTTTTCCTGTACAGTAAGGTGAACCGTGGAGGGTTCAGGAATGGGGACAATTCGCTGCTGTGCCACTTGAACCTCTGCCCTGGGTTTAAAACAGAAGCTGCTGTCTCTTACCGGACACGAACCGTGCTGTCCGTGTCGATAGTACTGCGCTGCCGTGGTAACACAATAGGTACCACCCCCTATGTATGCCACCTGTGGGGGCACATGGCTCTCTGCCATTGCCTCCATGGTACAATTCATAGGCTTCGCGCCAGCAGTCCTGAACCCGCATTGCTGTTCTGAAAAAGCATTCAAGTGCTGAGGACACAATATGATATGTGCTCCCCGGCTCCGACACCCCGAGAGGTCAGTGCCCGTCATCGACTGCTCCCAGCGGATGACGTGCGATGGGACCGCTGCATAGCGAATATGGGCTCCCCCCTGAATGACTCCAATGTTCTCCACCCTGTACACTGGTGCGGGCCTTGTCGTCTTGCCCAACACTCGCATCCGCACCACTATTCCCATGACTGTGTGATTTGACTGGCCACAATCTACGGGAACAGGGTATGCCTCCGATGCTAACCTGAGCTGGCACGGGGTGAGCGCGTTCTGAAAGGGTAGCAGCGCCTGTAGGTGCTTGTTACTGATTCAGGACGGGACCAATCCTCCCTTTAGGTCCTCGAGGTTGCTGCGGCCCTCGCCCAGCAACCATGCCCCGTACAGTATGCACACCTCATTTTGCGCTGCCTGATCGGACGCGTTCCGATCTTCCCTGATCAGTGCGTTCACCGTGCCGGCATGCCTTTCCAGCTCGGCAATTATCTCGCGCAGGTGTAGTGTCATTGCCTGGTCCTCATGTAGCTCGGACCCCACGACCTTGTTCTCATCTGTGAGGATGTCTTTTAACTGCGCCTTTAATCTGTTAATCTGGGTCTGCAGCTCCACGGTATCTAGAGCGTTGACCACAGATGTCCCGGTGTTAAAGCCTGTAAATACATCATTTACTACACCCCTCCTATGCCTCCCCGTCTGACTCCAGTCCTCCGGCTCTTGGCTATACAAGCTCTCCTTGTCCACACTGGCAAGGTCGAACTCGTAAAATTGCCGGAACATGTTGGCTAGTAGCACCTGGTACAGTTTTTCAGTTTCCCTGGGGCACCACCCCGGCAACCGCACCTCGGTGAGGTTTAAGATCACCGAGGCTACCGCGTAGTGCACCCCCTGGTACAATACCTGGTCAGTCGGTATCAGTACCAGGCCATTCCCGGGCCCCTTAGTGGTTTGTGGGCAATCACCCTCCTGTGCTACTGCCAGTGGAACTGTGGGAGGTGTCATGCGTGGTCTGGTGATGAGTTCAGTGGGGTTTACCGGGATCGGGGAAAGGGGGACCCCACAAGCCCGCGAGCTAACATCCCACCTCATCCCCTTACCGTCATCCTGCCACTGTCTCTGGAAAAATATGCTGTTGCCCGTGGGGCAACGATACCTTGAACCCCACATACACATATAAATCCCCTCATCCGGTTCCCACCATTTGTCCCAACACACACTCAACTGTTCTGTAGTCCCAGAAATAGTTCTGTGAGTGTTGTTGTTGAGTCTCTCCCACTCAACAGTGGAGTTGGCCATTGTCCTGCTCGTTTTCCTCAGCCACCACCGCCTGCTCGCGGGGACCTTCCCCGTGCATACCAGGCAGATCCTTTTGCCAACGGTGGCGCTGATCTTTTGGGCGATGATCTTGATCCTCGGGCACAATAATGAAGCGTCCCGATAAGCAAAACCTGGGGCGCTGGAATACTCTGAAGAGTTCGATCCCAGCCACCCCGGCCACCGGCCTTCATGGAAGTAAACTGCGGTCTCCTCCGCTTCTCTCCTTCCAGTCCCATCGGTCGTGATGGGAGCCGTGTCCCCGGAGCAGCCATAGACGATGATGTCCTTGGTGTGGCCCCGATAGGTCCACCCACATCCGATCGCCGTGGCAAAGATCCACCACACGAGTGCCTCCTTCCACTCCAGAAAACAGATAAAGGAGAATGGTATAGCCAGCCTCTTGGGGAGCGCTTGGCTTTGTTAAACGCCCCTGCGGGCGGGTCTCTTGACCCCCAGCCTGCACCCCACACCCACACATCCTGGACGCATCATCTTTATTTAAACGCTAACTATCCCCACAAAACTTATCTAAAATAGCTTATCCTTATCTAAAATACCTATCCTTATCTATATTACCTAAAATATCTTAAATAGCTTATCCTTATCTAAAATATAATACAGTGCCGCCTTCCCAGGGCGGCTCCGCTAATCCCTGTCAGGGCTGCAGCGGTTCGTCTCCTGCGGCTGCACCACGCTGTCTCCCACCTTTGATCCACCGCAGCCTGTCGCTGCCTGTCGGGGGCTACACCTCCGCTGAAACGTAAGCTCCCTCCTCCCTACTTGGCTCCCTTCCCTCGGGGCGTGATTGACCTCTGGCCAAAACTTTCTAAGTTGGGGTTTCCTGCTGGATCTACGGAGGATCACCTTAGGCACTGCCCCCTGGACAGCCTGGCTGAGGACCGGTTCCTGCCGTGCCGCAGCTCGGGTCCCCCCCGCAGCTGCCGACCCTGGCCCTTCCTCATCCAGCTCTGCCCCCTTGGTGCTGGGTATACCCGCGGCATCCGGCCTCACTCTACCTGTATCTACAGGTGGTGAGCCTTCGCTCGCTACCCCCGCCTTCCTGGTGCTTGAGTCGGGGACGTTACTGTCGTCCCCCTCCGACTCCTCTTCCTCCGTAATGGGATCCAGCCCCTGGTCGAGCTGATCAGGCTCTTCCTCACCTGAATCCCACCCAAAACGGGAGACCCTCCATTCCTGGAGAATGTCCTCCCCCCTCACGCAGGCAGCCTTACCTGTCTGCGTGGCCTGCCTCATTCTTGGCTCTGAGTCCCCACTCACAGGGCTGGCCCCTGTGGTTGACCCCTGTGCCCCTGGTCTGTACAATTTACATTGGTTGACATGGAACCACTTACTCCGCCGGGGCATCTTCACGGCGTAAACCATGGGGCTGGCTTTATCTACAATGCTGTAGGGCCCCGTGTAGAGTGGTTCGAAACTACCTACCCTAGCGTAGTTCCGAACCATCACTAGTTCTCCTACCTCCCACTCCTGCAGCTTGCGTGGCTCCAGCAACAGCTTGTTACCCAGGTGCTGCCTACCCATGTTCCCAGCCGCCTGCCCGTGGACCTGTTTTAGATGCTCGAAGAGGTTCTGGACAAACCTGTCCCTCTTAACCTCTTCGAGCTGACCCTCCGTGAGCACTGGGGCCAGAACATGAGTGGGAGTGCGCATAACCCTGCCAGTCATCAGCTCGTACGGGGAATACCCCGTGCTCTTAGACTGGCTGGCCCTGATCCCCATGAGGACTAGAGGCAGGACCTCCGCCCATTTTTGGGGCGAGCCCGTAGCCTCCTTCCTCAGCCTTTCTGACTGGGGATTGTGGGCTACGTGCCACTTCCCCTCAATGCCCAGGAGCATGAGGGTGTTCTGCATTACCTGCCCTGTGAAATGACTCCCTTGATCGGACTCCACAAAACGAGGGAGCCCCCACCGTGAGAACACCTCCCGGACCAGGATCTTGGCAGTACCCAGTGCCGTAGCTGCCTTGCAGGGGAAAGCCTCCACCCACTTAGTGAACACGTCAACGAGGACGAGGCAGTACTTATAACCTCCTTGGGTGGTGGGCAAGGGCCCGATGTAGTCGATCTGGATCGACTGCCATGGTCCCTCCACCCTTCTGACGTGTCCCATGGGCACTTTCCTTTTCTGGGGGTCTGGGTTATTGGCAGCACAGACGAGGCAGCTGGCACAGAACTCACGGACCTCGTCCCTAAGCCCCGGCCACCATCCCGCCTGCTCTACCCGCTGCCAAGTAACCTCCGGTCCGGGGTGCCCTGCCCCTGGACCCTCATGTGCCAGCTGGAGGAACTCCCTCCTGTGCTGCTGTGGCACAACTCACTGTTCGGCATGGAAGAGCATGCCTTCTTTTACAGAGAGGGTCTCCTTACCGTAGAGACCCTCTACCTGCTTGCCCTCGCTAACTGCTCTGCGGACGGCTTTTAAAACAGGATCCTGAGTTTGGACGGTCCTCAGGTCCAGAGGCAATGTGACCTTTGGGGTCCCGACGTTACCTTCCTTACCCTGGATCACTGCTATCTGCCTGTGCCCATAGGGGTCCCAGAAAATGCCACTGCGGGCGCCCTCCTTAGCCAGGGCGTCCGCCTGCTTGTTGCCCTCCCACCGGGGCTCTGTGGCGGAATGAGCCTTCACCTTATGGATGTAAACCTCCCTTTTCTCCCCAACTGCTGCTAAAATCTGCTCTAGCAGGGGTTTGACAGTTAAAGGCCTCCCGTCTGAGGAAGTGTATCCGCGACGGGACCAGATGTATGCGAATTGCATGTGAACATACTGTCCGAGCAGATCGTGTACGGGGTTGGGAACCTCTCTGGGTGGGTAATCACGTACGCCACCGCGGACAGCTCAGCCTGCTGCGCGCTCATGAGACTGGGGAGCTTAATTGCCAAGGCAATGCCTGCCTTGGGGTCATAAACTCCACATCCCGTGAGTCGTTCGCCAGCTGACACCGTACTGGAGCCGTCCACATAGATCTCCCGGCCTGTGGGATGGATCCCAGCCCGTAAACCTATGTCGACGTCCCAGACCCCCTCCACGGAACACCGATGGGCCGTTCCGGGATATATTAAATTTGCCGCGAGCTTTGGCTCGCACAGACCTTCAATTCTCAGATTCATCTGTGACAGGAGGAGGGTCCAGCGCGCAATGCGGGCGCTGCTGACAGTCCCATCCTTGATCCTTCCATCCAGAAGCATCTGGGTGGGTGTGTGATGGGTGAGGAGAGTGATTGGAGAGGTTCCTGTGAAGATTAAAGCCCTCTTCACAGCCCAATGCGTGGCTAAAAGGTGCCTCTCGCAATTGGAGAAACTCCTCTCCACATCGGTGAGCACCCTGGAGGAGTACATCACTGGTCGCAGCCTACCGTGCCGTTCCTGTAGCAGCACGGCACTCAGGCTGTCCCCACTGGCTGCCACCTCCAGAGAAAACCCTTTCTCCCCATCTATGGCTCCTGACTAAGGCTGGTGCGGTTTGCAGATCCCCTTTTAACTTCTCGAACGCGGCCTGGCAACCCTCATCCCAAGCCCACTCCACTCCCTTGTGTAGGAGTCGGAGTAGCGGGGCTGCGGTGGCCACGTAGTCCTCGATGAAGTCTCTGCAATACCCGGTTAGTCCCAGGAAAGACCTCACACCCGTTACTGTATAGGGAATCGGCAACTCCTGCACTGACTCCCTCCTAGCCTGATCTATGGCTCTTTCCCCGGCACGGATGGTCAGACCCAAGAATTTTACTTCTGGCAGACCGATCCGTGCCTTTTTCGGATTTATTTTAAAACCCTTCCTAGCCATCAGCTCCAACAACTCGGTCAGCAGTGGACCGTGCTCCTCCTTTGTGTCTGTGAACAAAAGGAGGTCGTCCACATACTGCACGACCTGGTGGCGCTGGCTAAACTCTCTCAGGCTATCCGCCATACACTGATGAAAAATGCTGGGGCTGTTGTGGAAACCCTGTGGCAAGCAGTTCCAGGTATACTGTTGTCCTTTAAAAGTAAAGGCAAACTTGTACTGGTTCTCCCGCCGCAGCGGAATGGACCAAAACCCATTGGAAATATCCAGCACCGTGAACGTGGTCGCGGATGCTGGGATACTTCCGATGAGGTCGGCAACTGCTGCCACCGTGGGTGCGCAGGCGGGGATGTTACTGTTGAGGACCCGGTAGTCCACCGTAGCCCTCCATGAGTTATCCGGTTTCCTAACCGGCCACAATAGACAGTTTACGTGTGTGGCTATCGGCCTCAGTACGCCCTGCTGCACCAGTGAAGATATGGCTATCTCCAAATCGGGTTCTGCCTCCTTGGGGAAATTGTACTGCCTCTGGGGTCTGGTCATGGGGTCCCCGTCTATGCTGACCTCGAACCCCACTACCCTACCACAATCGTGTTTGTGGGTCGCAAACGCGTTCAGGTTGCTCCCCACACACTCTTGTAGTTCGGCCGGGACCTCTGCCACCATGCGCTCGAGATCGTAACCCTCGGGCGGCTTCATGGTGCACAGAGTCCCTTTCCCCTCCTTTCCCCTAATCACTATTATCTCACCCTTACCGCCCTTGTCCACCCAAAGGCAGTGGTTCCGTAAGTCCATGAGGATCCCATGGCTTACTAGAAAATCGGAACCAATGATTCCCTTTCCACCCCCTTCTGTCCACTTCATTAGGATACACTCCCATGTAGTATGGAGTGTCCCCAAATGAACGGACAGCGGGATGGAACGCGCGCCAGCCTGTTCCTTCCCTGTGAACCCCGCCAGTGCGAAAGGGACCCCTGTGGACAGGGGAGAGTCAAAGGGTTCCTCTGTGTGGACCACGGTGCATGAAGCCCCCGTGTCCAACAGATAATTGCCCCTTTGCTTCTCCACTACCATCTCCACAAGCGGCCTCTTCCACGCATCGTAGCGGAGAGGACACAGATAGGCGGGCTGTGCGGGCTGATGTCATTGGGGAATCTCCAGTGTCCCTCCCGTACCCGGGGAGCCGGTAGCGACTGCCACCTTCCCCTGTGCTGTCATGGGGGACCGCATCACCTCGATCATTGTCTCGATGATCTCGGGCTTAACTGGGACATCGGCTCGCTGGGTGGTGCCAACCCTATCTCCCTTAATGTGGACCCTGCAATCTTTCCGCCAGTGACCCACCTTACCGCACTTAAAACACTTGGACTGTGTGGTAGGGTTACCCTCCTGTCGCCACCCCTTTTGGGCCGGTGCAGTAGCCTCCGCTACGTGCACCTTCCCTTTTACTAACCGGGTGGTCGTACTCCGGGTATTCCTATACCCAACCGTGAGACGGTCCAAAACCGCCTCCTCCGTGCTATTTGTGGGATCAAACCAGGCTTTCGCCTGTTCCCTGACGGCCGCCAGGCTGTTTGATACCAAACATCGGAGCCACTGGGCTCTCCCATTCCCGGCCAGGTCATCCCGCGCGGGGACGTGCGGGCAACTACTCTGATATACTGTCCATAGACGCGCCGCAAAAACTCTTGGGGGTTCTCCCTCCATCTGGAGGGTCTTCCCTAATCGGGCAAAGGGACCCTCATCCCCCACCCCCAAGACTTCCAGGACCTCGTCCCGCAGGAGATCGTAGGTCCTGGTCCCTCTTTTACTCTCATCTGAGAGGCATTGGAGGATCGAGCTGTCCAGGGAGAACAGCAACAATTTTGCCCGTTCTCCCTCGTCGCAACCGTTGATTGCGGCGGTTTGCTCGATCTCCCTGAAATGTATTGAGGGGTCCCCTGATCCGGACAATTTTGTAACATGCCCGATCATGGCTCTTAAATGCTGGGAGTTGTGGGGCACCACGATCTCGCTCTGAATGGGTCCTGTGTCCCCATTGTCCAGGGGGGGTCCCCGTCGGGTTTCCAGGACCGGGCACATGGGTGCCGGTGCCGAGTATTCTACCGGGAGCTCCTCTCTCTCTCTCTCCCCTACACTACCCCTTTCCCAGTATGCCTCGTAGCTAGGGGGATCGCGGAGTTTGGGGGCTGAAACCACCATGGTCTTTCTAGGGATCAGAACCGGGACCTTCACACCCGCTAGTGACTGGCCCGCTGAGGGGTTCATTAAACAAACCAGCCCGCTTGCTTTATTTAAAGCACTCCGCAGACCCTCTATCTCCTGCAGGCATGCCCCGTGGTCAGCCCCTTCTGACCTGTCCTCTAAAATCATTTTGTAGGCTGCCCTAACTCCCTTGAGGTTCTCTTCCTGGGTTTCCAGCTGGTGGCTCAGGGAAGCGCACTGCTCCCGGAGCCTGCCCTCACTGAGCATAGCCTCAGTAGCCTGACATTCCATGAGTTCTACCCTAGCTTCGTGGCGGTTGGTCACGACCCGGCGCTCTTTGTTTAAAGAGTCCAGCGCCTCAATCAGCTGGTTCCCACCCGCAGCCTTCTCCTCTACCTCCTCCTGAAGGTCCCTGATCTGGGCTGCCTGTGCCACAACTACACGGTCCAAAAGCTGGACCTGCTTTTTATAGCAGGTCAGCCAGACCGCCTTCTCTACAGATTTCTTATGGGCTGTACTGGCCGTCCACCGGATTGCTGCATCCAGTGGGCGCTTGTTATCTAGTAACGCACACATCCATTGTTTGGTGATATTCACCTTACTAAAAACATAGTCCGCAATGCGCTCATCCATTATGTCCCTAGTTTTAAAATCCTTTTCTGGTACACTATCATCCTGCTGCCAGTGTCCCTTCGTGGTCGCCATTATCTGTAAGGGGTTTCTGCGCCGAGCTTTCGCCCGACCTAAGGTCCCCGTGCCTTGCTCTGATCCCTTGACCAGGCCGTGCACACTGGTTCCCCGTGAGTGGTTCGACCCACTCACCCCTTACGGTTCTAGACACTGGGCTTAGATGCAGGAGCTCTTATAGTGCAGAAAAAATTCAACCAGACCAGATTTTAAAACCAGGGTTTAAATGAAAAGGGCTTTTATTCAGCACTTGGGACTATTGTCCATGAATACTTATTATACAGTTCGATAAGACATATCTATAATACACATACCGAATACATGAATATCTTTTATTTATTAATCACAAAACGCACAGTTCACAAGACATATACCCGAATACCCTTTTCGCTGAAAACTTAAAAGCACACAGTTCCACGAGACATATATCCGAATACCTTCTTCGCTGAATTCTTGAAACACACACAGTTACACAAAACGTATACACGAATACCCTTTTACTTATGAATTCTTAAACACAGTTCTGCAAGACACATACACGACTGTCAGATGGGGAACGCACGACGCATCGCAACCTTGACCAAACCCTATTTTTAATACACACCCAACGTTTATTCACAACCACCCTCCTCTCTACACTAAACTATGTCCAGGATATGTAGGATTTGAAGTGCATGCTCACCATGGGGTTATTACTGGGGTTACTGGCTGTTCGGTTTTTGCAGTATTTCTTTTCGAGTTGCGTGCCTGTTCCTCTCTCTTGCATCCGTTCTTCTTTCCGACTTTCTTCTTGACTTCAGACTTCGAACCCGGTTTTCTCTGCGCTTCTTGCCTCCTGTCCGTCTTAACTTTTTCACCCAAAGTAGTGGCCAGTTATACTGTTTCTGACCCGTCCTATCTCCCGCCAGATCTTGGAATCTTTTTGTTCAAAAGATATGTATGAGGTTTTATCTTCTGATCTGCCTTATGTTCCGGGATACCGGTGATGGCCAGACGGTGTAAATTGGGATTTCATTGTGAGGTGATGGGTGTTAACTGGTTTCCCATCACCTACCAGGTAGTTTTCTATGGGCTATTGTGCCCCCTCACTGAGATGAACTGTTTAGGTCGGCTTGGGGCATTGTGAGTATGCTGATGTCAGCGCCCCAGTGTCTGGACTCCGACCTGGTTTCGTAGGTTTCTGCATGGCCAATACCCATCCTTTGTTCTGGCCATGGCTTTGCAGAAAACCTAGAGACTGGGATGTAAGGTTTTTACCTTTTGTGGCTGGTCACGAGGTCCTGCGGCCATTTTAGGACCCACAGATTGTGACATCCTTTGTTAATCTGACCGCAGCCTTTCTCCGCTATCAGCCCCAGTCTCCCGTTTAAAATGTCCAAACTGCAGCTCTTTGGTTTGCGTTGCTTTTCAAATGAGGGAAAACTTCTCAAATCTTACACAGCCGCAATATTCGAATACAGAGTTAAACAACAAGGTAAAGGACAACCATCAAAAACTTACTGTCTTCTTCGAAGACTTCGCCGAACTGAACATTTCGGGCGCCAAAAGTGCACATGACCACGCTGGCCAATCAGCGATGTCGCTCCCTGGACCAATCCCCATGGTTGCGTTCACACGTGACCTTGCTGGCCAATCTGAGGGTTCGACGACCATTCTCTATGGTCGCTACATGACCCCCCCCAGAACCCGAGGTGCGGAACCTAGCAGGGAGCCGGATTTCGCCACCATAACGAGTACGGAGAGGGACAGCCTGAACCACAGGAGCAGGGGATTCCGGACTTGGAGGAACTGCCGGAATGGGGGGTCCTGGAGGAACTGCCGGAACGGGGGGTCCTGGACTGAGCGGAATTAACGGAGGTCGGCCTCTCCTAGGGGTTTGGCCGACCAGGACTGGTTGATCCGGATCCAAATGGGCAGGTTTGAGCCGGGACACCGAGACGAGCTCACTCTTGCCGCCCATGTCTAAGGTGAAGGTAGCCGTTCCCTTACGCAAAACCCGGAACGGCCCTTGATAGACCCTCTGCAACGGGGCGCGATGGGAATCTTTTCGCAGAAACACAAACTCACAGTCCTTCAGGGAAGGCGGTTCATGTACCATGGGACACCCATGACGTGAAGTCGGAACTGGAGCCAGGGAACCCACCTGTGCCCGGAGAGATGCTAATACTGATGGGACTGGAGGCAGCTGGTCTGAAGGGTCCGGAAACAAATCTCCGGGTACTCAAAGTGTCGAGCCATATACTAGCTCCGCGGACGACGCACCGAGATCTAGCTTAGGAGCAGTCCGGATGCCCAGAAGAACCCAGGGGAGTTGGTCTACCCAGTCCGGGCCTTCAAGCCTTGCACTGAGGGACGCCTTAAGTTGACGGTGGAACCTTTCTACGAGTCCATTTGCCTGGGGGTGATATGCAGTAGTGGGTTGTAACTTGGAACCGTACAGTTCTGCGAGCGCGGCCCAGAGGGACGAAGTGAACTGCGGCCCCCTGTCAGTGGTAATAACTGCCGGGACCCCGAAACGAGCTACCCAATGGAGGGCCAAAGTCCTGGCACAAGAGGCTGCCGAGATATCAGACAATGGGAAAGCCTCTGGCCACCGGGTGAACCGATCCACCACCGTGAGGAGGTGGGTGTAGCCCCGGGAGGAAGGCAAAGGCCCGACTAAATCCACGTGGATGTGGAAAAAACGAACTGCTGGGACCTCGAACTCCTGTACGGGGGGCTGGACATGGCGCTGGACTTTAGCGGTCTGACAGGGAACGCAGGAACGTGCCCAACCCGCTACCTGTTTCCGTAGGCCATGCCAGACAAACCGAGCTGCTACCAAAGCAGAGGTGGAGCGGATGGACGGGTGCGCCAGCCCATGAATGGCATCAAAAACCCGGCGCTGAAGGGAGGGCGGTACTACCGGCCTGGGACGGGGAAGGGAAACATCACACCAGACTTTTGTGCCTTCCGACCCGCAGGCTACCTGAGCCAACTTTAATCCCGAAGTGGTGGACTGGTATGCCGAGGCGGTATCCGCTAGAAGCTGTGCCTCCGCAAGCTCCTGGGGATCCACTTCGCAGTCCACCGCCGAAATAGGGGAAAAAGCAGGTCTAGACAGGGCGTCAGCAACGGCATTAAGCTTACCCGCGACATGACGGACATCGGTGGTAAATTCGGAGATAGCAGTCAGGTGCCGCTGCTGGCGGGCCGACCATGGGCCAGACAATTTGAAAAATGCAAATGTTAATGGTTTGTGGTCCGTAAAGGCCACAAATGGGCGGCCCTCAAGGAAATACCTGAAATGACGAACAGCTAAATAGAGGGCCAGAAGCTCTCGGTCAAATGCGCTATACTTCAGCTCAGCCGAATTTAGTTGCCGGCTGAAAAACGCCAAGGGCTGCCAACGGCCACCGACCTGCTGCTCCAAGACCCCGCCCACCGCCACGTCAGAGGCGTCAACCGTCAGGGCCGTGGGGGCGGAGGGGCTCGGATGGACCAACATGGTGGCGTCTGCCAATGCTGCCTTAGCTGCTGTAAAAGCCGACTCTGCGGCCGGGGACCATATCAACTCTACCGGTTTTCCCGCAAGGCACTGGAAAAGCGGGCGCATGACCCGCGCAGCTGCCGGAACGAACCTATGGTAGAAGTTAACCATGCCTACGAACTCCTGTAGCCCTTTTACTGTGGTAGGCCTGGGAAATGCCCGGATAGCCTCCACCTTCTCGGGCAAAGGGGAGGCGCCGGCAGGGGTAATTCTGTGCCCTAGAAAATCAAGAGAAGGGAGGCCGAATTGACACTTGGAGGGTTGGATAATGAGCCCGTGGTCTTGGAGCCGCTGGAACACGGTCCGCAAGTGGGCCTGGTGTTCCTGCACTGAGGGGCTGGCGACCAGGATGTTGTCTAAATAAATAAACACAAAGGGTAAACCCCGGCCCACGCGGTCCATCAGTCGTTGGAAAGCCTGTACCGCGTTCTTTAAACCGAAAGGCATACGCAACCATTCAAACAACCCGAACGGAGTAATCGTGGCAGTTTTCTGTATGTCCTCCGGTCGCACCGGAATCTGATGGTATCCTCGCACCAAATCGATTTTGGAAAACACCACCGCTCCTTCCAGCCCAGACGAAAAGTCCTGTAGGTGCGGTATGGGGCAGCGATCAGCCGTGGTGACAGCATTGAGACGCCGATAATCGCCACATGGTCTCCACCCCCCAGATGCCTTGGAGACCATATGTAACGGCGAGGCCCACGGGCTGTCGGACTGACGGACAATTCCCATTTCCTCCATCTTCCTAAATTCCGCCCGTGCCACCACCAGTTTGTCTGGCGGTAGTCTCCTGGCCCGAGCGAAAACGGGAGGGCCTTCGGTGCGGATGTGATGGACCACGCCGTGCTTGGCCGAAGGCGTGTCAAAACGTTGGATGAGCAGCTCTGGAAACTCCGCCAGGATCTCAGCATACGAGTCAGGGGCCGCGACGACGGCCTGGACAGTAGGGCTGGGCGGGGAGGCGATTGTCGGAGCGACGGGCTCCTCTCCGGCGGAGGGTCGGAGGTCGTTACCGCGGACATCAGGGACCAGTGAAAAAGCCCAGAGAAAATCTGCGCCTAGGATCGCTTGTCTGACGTCTGCTATGATGAATGGCCATTCGTACGTGCGGAGGCCTAACACAAGGGACATCTTCCGTATACTGAAAGTGCGAATGGGGCTGCCATTAACCGCGATGAGGGTGGGACCTGTCTTACCCGATCTGGTTTCGAGGTCGGTCGGCGGCACTATACTGACGATGGCTCCCGTGTCTACCAAAAATTCTGTGTCCGTGAATCGATCATGGACGTAGAGGCGTCGGTTCTGGTCAATCGTAACTGCCCCTATGTACGATCGGCCGAGGCATTTCCCGCGAAGGTACAAGGTGAGCGGCAGTTGCGGGATTCGTTACCCCATCGTAGGTGATAATAGCACCAGCCGCGCTTGTGCGGATCTTTTTGGCGGGCTTTCGGAGAACTGGCGGGAGACGCGGCGCCATCTTGATGTCGCTGTGGCGTGGTCACTGATGTCGAGACCTTGTTGATCGAACCACTTGCCTTGTTTTTAGCCGCTATGAGCGCGTCCGCTTTCGCTGCATATGCTTCGGGGTCCTTAAAAGAACAATCCGTGAGCAGCAGTCGGACATCCTCAGGAAGCTTCTCTCGGAATGCCTGTTCAAACATCGGGCAATCCGTATGCTCACCGGCTAGCATCATCATTTCGGCCATGAGAACGGAAGGCCGTCGATCTCTGAGGTCCGGTAGGTGCAGAAGTCTTTCAGCGCAATCATGCCTATTAAACCCGAAGGTTCGCAGTAACACTTTCTTCATTGCCTCGTACTTGCTTTCCGCAGGCGGATTAACGATGAACCGCATCACGCGTGTGGTCGTCTCCGGTGATAGAGCGCTGACGAGGTAGTAGTACATCGTCGAGTCGGCCGATATCTTCTTTATATGAAATTGAGCTTCGGTGTGGACAAACCAAGATTGCGGTGAATGTGTCCAAAACAACAGAAGGTGAACGCTTACCGCGCTTAACTCCGGTGTGCCAGGCGCGGCAATCAACAACGAGGCGTCGTGTCCCTGCATAGTCGGTGATCGTCCAGATCACGTCGGGGTCACCAATATGGCGAGTCCGAAAACTTGTTGGTTGTAGAAGAAGTTTATTGCAGCCGCAATATTCGAATACAAAGTTAAACAACAAGGTAAAGGACAACCATCAAAAACTTACTGTCTTCTTCGAAGACTTCGCCGAACTGAACATTTCGGGCGCCAAAAGTGCACATGACCACGCTGGCCAATCAGCGATGTCGCTCTCTGGACCAATCCCCATGGTCGCGTTCACACGTGACCTCGCTGGCCAATCTGAGGGTTCGACGACCCGGACCATTCTCTATGGTCGCTACAAGATTGTGATAAAACCAGCAGACAAGGGGAGCAGTAGGGATACAAATTAATGTCAATATGGGGCCTGCTCCCACTGGGTAATAGACAAAAACATAGAACAGGGTGACAGGAGAGACCGACCCGATAGCACAGAGGATAACCTGTGAGCAAAATAATGGGGTGTATGCAGTTTAATGTAAGGAGTGTAACTTACTGTACATAGGCGAAACAGGTAACAGCCTCAGAGTCAGCCTGACAGGACACCTCAGCAACACATAAAGTCCATACCCAGTAGTTGACACTCCCAGCAGCACGGGACCCAGTCCCTAGAGATCATGGCCCTAGAAACAAACATCAATTGGTCAACCGGGTGTCGGAAGAGGGCAGAGGGGATATGGATTGAAGCGTTAGATGCGAGAGGCCAAGGGCCTCAACCAATCATAAACTCAAACTTAGGGTGGACCCTGACTGACTCCTAAAAATCTACAGAAGGGCAAGTGCAAAGGTCAACAGATTTGTACGAGGGTGATGAGACCGTGGGCCAGAGCAAAGTGGCAGTACATGGTGAAAAGGAATCTCCAGGCAGAGATCATTGAGCACCAGAGGGCATTTTGTCCCACTGTCCGATAAATCACAACCTAACCTTAGCAGTGACACGGGCCTCATCACCTTTACAAATCAAAACCGCAGGAGGAGCAAGCCACAAAAAAGATTCAAACGGAGTCAAGAGGGTGAAACCCAATCCAAGGGGGAATATAATGTAAGGGTACCAGCCTAGATAGTGAGGATTGAAATAATCACAGGCTCAGATTTATGCAATCCTTCAAACCTAAAAACAACTTTAGGATAAAATAGCAGGGAGAACCACACAGGGCACGGTAGCGCATCGGTAGAGTTGCTGCTTTACAGCGAATGCAGCGCCGGAGACTCAGGTTCGATCCTGACTACAGGTGCTGCACTGTAAGGAGTTTGTACGTTCTCCCCGTGACCTGCGTGGGTTTTCTCCGAGATCTTCGGTTTCCTCCCACACTCCAAAGACGTACAGGTATGTAGGTTAATTGGCTGGGTAAATGTAAAAATTGTCCCTAGTGGGTGTAGGATAGTGTTAATGTACGGGGATCGCTGGGCGGCACGGACTTGGTGGGCCGAAAAGGCCTGTTTCCGGCTGTATATATATGATATGATATGTCCCAGCTACACTAGTCACAGAGTGATGCAGTGTGGAAACAGGCCCTTCAGCCCAACTCACCCACACCAGCCAACATAGAGTCATAGAGTCCTACAGCACAGAAAGAGGCCCTTCGGCCCATCGTGTCCGCGCCGCCCGTTACCAAACACAGTCTAATTTTAATCCCATTTTCCCGCATTTGGACCGTAGCCCTGAATGTTGTAGCATTTCAAGTGCCCATCCAAATGCCTCTTAAATGTTGTGAGTGTTCCCGCCTCCACCACCACCCCAGGCAGTGAGTTCCAGACTCCAACCACCCTCTGGGTGAAAAAGTTCTTTCTCACATCCCCCCGAAACCTCCCTCCCCTTACCCTGTATCTATATCCCCTCGTTGTTGAACCTTCCACCAGTGGAAGAAGTTCCCCGCCATCTACCTTATCTATGCCCCTCATGATCTTGTACACCTCGATCATGTCCCCTCTCAGCCTTCTCTGCTCCAGGGAAAACAACCCCAGTCTGCTCAGTCTCTCCTCATAGCCGAGGCCCTTCATCCCTGGCAGCATCCTGGTGAATCTCCTCTGCACCCTCTCCAAAGCTATCACATCCTTTCTATAATGTGGTGACCAGAACTGTACACAATACTCCAGCTGTGGCCTCACCAGTGTTCTGTACAATTCCATCATTACCCCCCTACTTTTATATTCGATGCCCCGGCTAATGAAGGCCAGTAACCCATATGCCTTTTTAACCACCCTGTCCACCTGTCCTGCTGCCTTCAAGGACTTGTGTACCTGTACTCCAAGGTCCCTCTGTACCCCTGTCTTCCCTAGGGTCCTTCCATTCATGGTGTACTCCCTCTCCGTTATTTCTGCCAAAGTGCATCACCTCGCACTTTTCAGGATTAAATTCCATCTGCCACTGCTCCGCCCATCTGACCATCTCATCTATATCTTCCTGCAGCTTGCAGATCCCTTCCTCACTATTCACCCCCCCCCCCCCTACCTTTGTGTCATCTGCAAACTTGCTGATCATGCCCGTTGACATCCAGATCATTTATGTAGATTACAAACAGTAATGGACCCAACACCGATCCCTGCGGCACCCCACTGGACACCGGCCGTGTGGCACCCCACTGGACCGATCCCTGCGGCACCCCACTGGACACCGGCCGGCCTCCAGTCACAGAAGCACCCTTCTACCATCACCCTCTCTCTGCCTTCTGTCACTAAGCCAGTTTTTTTATCCATTTTGCCAAGGTGCCCTGGATCCCATGGGCTCTTACCTTCTTGACTAATCTCCTGTGTGGGACCTTGTCAAAAGCCTTCCTGAAATCCATGTATACCACATCCACTGCACTACCCCCATCTACCTCCTTGGTCACCCCTTCAAAAAATTCAATCAAGTTAGTCAGACACGACCTTCCCTTAACAAAGCCATGTTGACTATCCTTAATTAACCCTCGATCCTCCAAGTGAAGACTGATTCTGTCCCTCAGAATCTTTTCTAGCAGATTCCCCACCACCGATGTCAGACTCACCGGTCTGTAGTTCCCAGGTTTATCCCGACTGCCCTTTTTAAATAATGGCACCACATTAGCTATCCTCCAGTCCTCCGGTACATCCCCTGTTGCAAGAGAGGCTCTGAAAATTTGTGCCAGAGCCCCCGCAATCTCCTCCCTTGCCTCTCTCAGCATCCTGGGATACATCTCGTCAGGGCCCGGAGACTTATCCACTTTTAAGCCTGCCAGAGCCTCCAGCACCACCTCCCTGTCAATAGCAATATGCTCAAGAACATCACAACCCTCCTGCTCCATTTCTAAGTCCGCATCACCCTCCTCCCTCGTAAAAACAGATGCAAAAAAATCATTTAAAACATCTCCTACATCCTCTGGCTCCACACACAGCTTTCCACTATGGTCCCTGATGGGCCCCACTCTTTCCCTCGTTATCCTCTTACCCTTGATATACTTATAGAACACTTTGGGATTTTCTTTTATTTTGCCCGCTAGTGCTATCTCATGGCCCCTTTTTGCTCTCCTAATTTCTTTTTTAAGAACCGCCCTACACCTTCTGTATTCCTCTAATGATGCCTGTGCCTTAAGTTCTTTATGCCTTCAAAAAGCCCCCCTTTTTTGTCGAATCAATCCTACTATATCGTTCGACATCCAAGGTTCTTTGGACTTGTTTGTCCCACCCTTGAACTTTAGGGGAACATGCTTCCTCTGTACTTTTTCAATTATTCCTTTGAATGACTCCCACTGTTCTGATGCTGTCCTCCCCACGAGAAGCTGATCCCAGTCCACCAGGGCAGAGTCAGGCAGCATCTCTGGAGAACATGGATAGGTGACGTTTCACAGAGTGCTGGAGTAACTCAGTGGGTCAGGCAGCATCTGTGGAGAACATGGATAGGTACAAAGTGCTGGAGTAACTCGTCAGGTCAATCCTGAAGTAGGGTCTCAATCCAATAGGTCACCCATTCCTTCTCTCCTAAGATACTGCCTGTGTCGTATTGGGAAACTTTCACAGGACAACAGAAGGTAACAAAACGGGCAATACGGGCTGAAAAGATGAAGTACGAGAGGAAGCTAGCCAAGAATATAAAGAATGACAATAAAAGCTTCTTTAGATATGTTAAGAGAAAAAGAGTAGCAAAGTCAAATGTGGGTCCCTTGAAGGCAGATACGGGTGAAATTATTATGGGTAACAAGGAAATGGCAGAAGAGTTGAACAGGTACTTCGGATCTGTCTTCACTAAGGAAGACACAAACAATCTCCCAGATGTATTGGAGGACAGAGGATCTAGGGGGGTAGAGGAACTGAAATAAATTTTCATTAGGCGAGAAATAGTATTGGGTAGACGAATGGACCGAAGGATGATAAATCCCCTGGACCTGATGGTCTGTATCCCAGGGTCCTCAGGAATGGCTCATGAAATAGTGCACGCATTGGTGATCATTTTCCAATGTTCAATAGATTCAGGATCAGTTCCTGTGGATTGTTGGATAGCTAATGTTATCCCACTTTTCAAGAAAGGAGCGAGAGAGAAAACGGGGAATTACAGACCAGTTCGGCTGACTTCGGTGGTGGGGAAGGTGCTGGAGTCAATTATAAAAGTGGTAATAACGGTGCAATTGGATAGCAGTAAAAGGATTGGTCCAAGTCAGCATGGATTTATGAAAGGGAAATCATGCTTCTAGAATTTTTTGAGGACGTGACAAGTAAAATGGATGAAGGGGAGCCAGTGGATGTAGTGGATCTAGACTTTCAGGTCCCACACAGGAGATTGGTGACTAAAATTAGAGCACATGGTATTGACATGGATAGAAAATTGGTTCGCAGACAGGAAGCAAAGAGTAGGAGTAAACGGGTCATTTTCAGAATGGCAGGCAGTGGCGCGTGGAGTGCCGCAAGGCTCGGTGTTGGGGCCACAACTGTTTACCATACATATTAATGATTTGGAAGAGGGAATTAGAAGTAATACTAGCAAGTTTGCAGATGAGACAAAGCTGGGCGGCAGTGTGAACTATGAAGAGGATGTTAGGAGATTGCAGGGTGACCTGGACAGGTTGAGTGAGTGGGCAGATGCGTGGCAGATGCAGTATAATATAGATAAATGTGAGGTTACCCATTTGGCGGCAAAAACGAGGAGGCAGATTATTATCTCAATGGTGTTAGGTTAGGTAAGGGGGAGGTGCAGCGAGACCTGGGTCCTTGTACACCAGTCACTGAAAGTTGGTGTGCAGGTACAGCAGGCAGTGAAGAAACCTAATGGCATGTTGGCCTTCATAACGAGAGGATTTAAGTATAGGAGTAAAGAGGTTCTTCTGCAGTTGTATAGGGCCCTGGTAAGACCACTTCTGGAGTATTGTGTACAGTTCTGATCTCCTAATTTGAGGAAGGACATCCTTGTAATTGAGGCAGTGCAGCTCTACGGCTCTATGACTATCACTATGACTATGATATTAAGCAGTTTAATACTTACAGTTGTCATAGTATTGCGGGTTTTTGAATTGTAGGTACATTCTGTTATTAGAATATCATCCTATTAAATTAATGAATAAAATGATCACAGAAATAGACAGGAATATTTAACGCGAAAACTGCACCCTTTAATCCCCCCCCCTAGCTGCACATGATCCCCCCCCCTAGCTGCACATGATCCCCCCCCCCTACCTGCACATGATCCCCCCCCCCCTAGCTGCACATGATCCCCCCCCCCCTAGCTGCACATGATCCCCCCCCCCTAGCTGCACATGATCCCCCCCCCCAGCTGCACATGATCCCCCCCCCCAGCTGCACATGATCCCCCCCCCCTAGCTGCACATGATCCCCCCCCCTAGCTGCACATGATCCCCCCCCCCTAGCTGCACATGATCCCCCCCCCCCTCTAGCTGCACATGATCCCCCCCCCCTAGCTGCAAATGATCCCCCCCCCTAGCTGCACATGATCCCCCCCCCCTAGCTGCACATGATCCCCCCCCCCTAGCTGCACATGATCCAGGGCTCAGAGACAGGTGGAGAGAGAGGGGAGAGAGAGGGGGAGAGAGAGGGGGAGAGCAGGGACGGAGATGGGGAGAGTGTGGGGGAGAGAGAGAGGGGGAGAGGGAGGGGAGAGAGGGAGGAGGA
>NC_135954.1:116482750-116502750 GCF_053455715.1 Rhinoraja longicauda | reverse complement strand
TGTCTGTCTGTCTGTGTCTGTCTATCTGCCTATCTGTCTGTCTGCCTGCCCGTCTGCCTGCCCGTCTGTCTGCCTGCCCGTCCGTCTGCCTGTCTCTATGTCTGTCTGCCTGCCTGCCTGTCCGTCTGCCTACCCGTCTGCCTGCCTGCCTGTCTGTCCGTCTGCCTGCCCGTCTGCCTGCCTGTCTGTCTGCCTGTCTGTCTGCCTGCCTGCCTGTCTGTCCGTCTGCCTGCCCGTCTGCCTGCCTGTCTGTCTGCCTGCCTGTCTGTCTGCCTGTCTGCCTGCCTGTCTGTCTGCCTGCCTGCCTGTCTGTCTGTCTGCCTGCCTGTCTCTGTCCGTCTGCCTGCCTGTCTCTGTCTGTCCGTCTGCCTCTCTCTCTCTCTCTCTCTCTCTCTCTCTCTCTCTCTCTCTCTCTCTCTCTCTCAACGCATAGATCAACTTGCACTTTACCCTGTCTAAAACTGTTACAATTGTTTCGTTTCGTTGGGTTGCTGTTGTCTAAATTACTTAATTTATTGCATCGTATGGGAGGCGCATTCCCAATCTCGTTGTACCCCTGGGTACAATGACAATAAAGATATATTGTATTGTATTGTATTGTGTCCCGAAGAGTTAGTCGTGATCTACCCTGTCAAAAGCCTTCTCCTGATCAAGAGACAGAAAGACAGCTGACTGACCAGTGCCCTGAGATAGATGAATCAGGTCCCTAACTAACCAGGTGGATGTTATCCTGAATGGACCGACCAGGGACTGTATAGGACTGGTCAGGGTGAATCAGTTGAGACAGCACAGAGCCTAGGCGATTTGCCATCGCCCGTGCAAAGACTTTGTACTCTGTACAGAGGAGAGAGACCGGGCGCCAGTTCTTCAACAGGCGGAGTTCGCCCTTCTTGGGCGGCAGGACAACGACTGCCCTGCGCCACGAGAGGGGCATCTCCCCGGTCGCCAGGCTCTCCCCCAGAACCATGTAATCATCCCCCAGGACATCCCAGAAGGCTCTAACAAATTCTACCGTCAACCCATCCAGCCCAGGGGACTTGCCCCTCCTGAGCTGGTGCAGGGCACCAGTCACCTCCTCCAATGATAAGGAGTCATCCAGAAGATCGGACACTTCCCTATCTACAGTCGGTAGACCCTCCCACAGGACCCGCTGAGCCTCCCCGCTGCAACCATCTGTGGAGAAGAGGGTCCCATAAAAGGACCAGACTAAAGCACTGATCCTCTCTGGATCTGTGACAGAGGAGCCATCATCCGCGAGCAGCTCTACGAGCTGTTTGCGGGCTCCTCGCCCTTTCTCCTGAGAGAGAAAGAAAGGTGACGCTCGGTCCAAATCGTGCAGCATTTGGACCCGCGACCTCACGTAAGCTCCTCGGGACCTCACGCTCAAGCAGCAGGCTCCTCAAGGCTTCCTTCTTCCCCTGAAACTCTCCCCATTCACAGGAGTCCTCACCAATCCGACCCAGGCCAGACTCTGCCTCTAGTAGCTCCCTCTCGAGCCTTTCAACCGCTGAGTCCCGCCTTCCGGTCGACCCCCACGTATATTCCTTGCAAAAGAGATGGATGTGAGCTTTCCCCACATCCCACCACTGCCGAAGGGAAGAAAAGCTCCCCTGCCTCCCTCTCCACTTCACCCAACCCCGTCTGAATGACTCCCGGAAACACCGGACCTCCAGCAGCCTGTTATTGAAATGCCAGTAAGCAGACCCAGCCCGTGTGGACCTCGGATTGAAGTCCACGCGCACCAGACAGTGGTCCGAGCATGGCACCAGCCGCATTGAGGCCGCTGAGACACGGGAGACAAACGCACCGGAGATATACATACGATCAATGCGGGAACCGCCCCCCTCAGACCTCCGCGAGAATGCGTTTGAGTCAGGGTGAAGGTTCCGCCATGCATCCACTAGCTCAAAGGAATCAAGCAAGCCTCTCAGTTTCTTTGCTACAGCAGGGGCACACTGAAAACCAGAACGATCTCGCACCTCAAGTGTGCAGTTGAAATCTCCCCCCAGAAAGACACACTCTCCTCTTTCAATAGTGCTCAACAGAGCAGTCACCTCCTGAAGTAGGCAGGCCTGCATCATGCCACTGCTGGGGGCATACACGTTAACAAAATGCAATGGCATGCCATCCAGACTCACAGCCAGATAGAGCAAACGACCTGGCACCACTTCCTGCACCTTCAGGATCTCTGGCTGAAAAGTCGGGGCCAACAGTAAAGCCACCCCACTCGAGTTTGTGCTGAGGTGGCTCATGTAAACCCCCCCTTCCCACTCCAGTCGTCAGGTGGGTTCGTCACTGACAACAGTGTGCGTCTCTTGCAGAAAACACACCGCATATTTCGCTTCCCTCAGGACTGATAAATGCTGAAATCTACGAAAGCTCGCTCTACTGCCATTTAAATTTAATGTGGCTACTGTGAATGTGCAAACACACAAGAATTGTTTCCTCACATTCCTCGTGGACTCAGAAACTTTCACCCTGAGGAACTCCAAGAATTCCCCAAGCTGAAGCCTCTCAGACCCAGGAAGATCACTATCCTTTTGCTGCCAAGGATATTATCAAGATCCTTAATAAATCCTGGCAGATCTGCCCACCGCCTCTGTGCCGCATCAACTTTAGTCCTGGCACATCTATTTATTTTTAGAAAGTCCTGAATCTCACAGATAATAACTGCTCTAGACACAGCCCTGGAGTCTGGGCATTCCGCCAATCCACTCACACCTGGAGCAGCAGCCTCCTCCGCACATCGCTCAAGGCCAGTGTCAGAGTTCGTGGGACTACAGCTTGCTAAAAGCTCACTCACCCCACTGCACAGGCCAACCTCATCACTCTCCCCCTCCTCCGGCATGACACCACCCCCAGGATCAATGCCGAGGGAGGGTCCCGATACCTCTGACAGCAACAAGCTGTCCGGTGAAAGGCCAGGCTCCTGCACTGTCCCATCACCCCCCACGTCTGGGCCTGGGGAAGACAAAACAAGAGGCACCCCCAGGATCCCGGGTACGCAGGCACCCACAAGATCCAAAGGAGGGTCACAACCCATAACCGCCCCGCCCCGCCCCCCACAGCACCCAGAGTTTCCGCACCACTGGCAGCACCCAGAGAGTCTCCACCATCCACCACCTCACCAACACCCACTGAAACAGCTGGTGTTTTTGGAGTCTCCCCTACTACCTCAACCGGTGAGGCATCACACCCCACATCAACTCCACTGGCTCTAATACGGAGCACAGAGTGGAACATTTGATCTCCCGCTCCTCCCCCCTCAGACTGACTCTGCTCATCCCCCATCCCAGGGGACACATTTCCAGGGGAGCCAGTCCCATCAACTGGCGTGCCAACACCCTCAGAAGGCCTCTGAAATGAGGGGACCTTCTCCGACCCAGAGGACACGCTCCCAGAGGCACCAACCCCACTACCCGATGAGACGACTCCCTCGGAAGGCCCCTGAGACCAGGGGACAACCACCGGCCCAGAGGACACACTCCCAGGGGCACCAACCCCACTACCCGATGAGATGACTCCCTCGGAAGGCCCCTGAGACCAGGGGACAACCACCGGCCCAGAGGACACACTCCCAGGGGCACCAACCCCACTACCCGATGAGATGACTCCCTCGGAAGGCCCCTGAGACGAGGGGACCGCCACCGACCCAGAGGACACAGTTTCAGGGGAGTCGATCCCAGTAACTGATCTGGTAGCACCTGCGGAAGGTCCCTGAACCAGAGGCCCATCCTCCGGCCCATAAGTCACCAGTTCGTGGTCACCGCCCTCGTCAGGGGTGGAAGGTCTCAAAATATCTGTCCCCCTTAATTTGGGCCCACGCTCCTGCTCTTCCTCGCCAAGCGCACGCCTTCTTTTTGTCCCGCTGACCTGCGGAGGTACGGTGACCTCCATAAAGGAAGGGTCCTCCGCCTCCACACTACCTGCTGCCCCCTTTCTACCCCCATGTTTGCCCCCTCCTGCCCCCTTCCGGTCCACCTCAGCTCCTTGCTGAGCCGCACCAGGTGTGTCCTGGTCCTCACTGGGCCCAACAGGCACCCACCCCTTGGGTGGTCTCAGGTCTAGACAAGAGCCCATCCACTTGCCATTGACTCCCTTGGAGGGGCTTATTCTTATTCTTATTCTTCCCCTTCTGCTTCTCCCAACCTTCCTCCCCCCCCTTCGCCCTTCCCCTGTGCCTCGCCATCGACCACCTCCACAGGTTCGGGGCGTAGGGGGCGGGGGCCCTCACTGCTCCGGGTCACCAAGGCAGAACTTACAGCCTCTGATGGGTTGGCAGTGCCATCCCGGGTCACCAAGGCGGAGCTAGCAGCCCCTGATGGGTTGGCAGTGCCGTCCCGGGTCACCGAGGCGGAGCTAGCAGCCCCTGATGGGTTGGCAGTGCCGTCCCGGGTCACCGAGGCGGAGCTAGCAGCCCCAGCCGAGTCAGCAGTTCCACCCCTGGTCACCGAGGCATGGCGGGCCGCCCCGGACGGGCCAGCACTGCATTCCTGGGCCCCTGCGTTAGAATTTCTAGCAGCGGCCCGGCTCTTAGGACACTCCCTACGGAGATGTCCAAACTCTTTGCACGCATGACACTGTGCCTCTCCCCAGCTCCAATACACACGATTGGAGAGACCCTTATGCTCCACAACGAAGCTCCCCTCAGCACCCAACCCCACTTCCACCTTCATGAACACACGCCTCTTGAAGCTCAGGACCCCTTTCTCATACGGGTCATTCCCGGGGTGCATGAGCCTAGTAAGCTTAGACCGCACCTCCCCAATCTTCACCAAATGTGGAAGGAGTTTTGCATCCCGGAGAAACGTGGGACAATTCTGCAGGAGAACCGATTTTACATTGGACACCCACGGTTCCACCTGTAGATGGACCCCCTCCACCGTGAGTCCCTTCTCCAACACTTGGGCCACATCCTCCCGGGACTTTAGTATCAACTGAACCTTCCCTCCTGAACTCTCAGAAGAGGCAATAACATCCCTCTTGAACAGATCATGCAAGCCCTTTGCAATTGCAGCCCTGCTCCACACGAACCCGGTTTGAACCGAGATCCCGTAAATATCCCAGCCCAAGTCAACACGAGGCTCATCCATAAGTGGCCTCGAAGCCGCCGTCGAAGTCACCACTGCGTAGCTCTGAACCTTAGGCCGAGCCCCCGCCATCTTGACAGTGGCACACCCCAGCTCCAGGGACAGCAGCACCTCAGCTCAAAAGCGAATCTCAGAGACAGTCACAGTCTGAATGAGCAGCAGAAGCTGTTTCCTCCAGCCGAAGAAAGGAAAGTCCCCAAGCTCAACTCCAAAGTCCAGAGCAGCTTTTGGAAGGCACTTCAAAGCCCTGACAGAAGCAAAAGGTACCCTCTTCACGTTAAGCCCAGGCAACAGCACTGTGCAAAACGGTATTGGGGCAGAGAGTCGGTGCTATAAATGTCAAAGACACCGAAATCATTCCTACCCACGATCTCCAGGCACTCTTGGCAATCCGCCAGCCACGGCCGCTCCCACAGATTAAACAAAGGAAAGTTTACGCAGTCCGACGTTCGGTCAAACTATGAAATCTCACTGCATCTGTCCCTCTTCCTTCGACAAGAACCTTGAAAGGTTGCTTCAAAATGTCTCAGTCACCGGAGCAGAGAGAAACACAACCTCTGTCTCTCTCTCTCCGAAATTATCTAAAACCTAAAATTTGGGCCCCAAAATGCGTCAACTCTTAAATCTCTCTCTCTCCTCGCACTCTCTCTCTTTTCTTAACACCATAATAACTCTCTCCCTCACTCTCTCTCTCACTCTCTCTACTTTCCTAACACAATTTAAACTCTTTCTCTCTCTCTCTGTCTGTCTCTCGCTGTCTGTCTCTCTCTCTCTCTCTCTCTTTCTCTCTATCTCTCTCTCTTTAAATCGTAAGTTCACCCGAATTGGGCCCCAACAATTTGGGTCCCAAAATGCGTCAACTCTTAAATATCTCTCTTCTCTCTTCTCTCTTCTCTCTCTCTCTCTCTCTCTCTCTCTCTCTCTCTCTCTCTCTCTCTCTCTCTCTCTCTCTCTCTCTCTCTCTCTCTCTCTCTCTCTCTCTCTCTCTCTCTCTCTCTCTCTCTCTCTCTCTCTCTCTCTCTCTCTCTCTCTCTCTCTCTCTCTCTCTCTCTCTCTCTCTCTCTCTCTCTCTCTCTCTCTCTCTCTCTCTCCTTTCCTAACACAATTTTAACTCTCCCTCTCTCTCTCTCTCTCTCGCGCTCTCTCTCTTTCTCTCTCTCTCTCTTTAAATCGTAAGTTGACCCGAAATTATGTAAAGCCTAAAATTTAGGCCCCAAAATGTGTCAACTCTTAAATCTCTCTCTGTCTCTTTTCTTAACACCATATTAACTCTCTCTCTCTCTCTCTCTCTCTCTCTCTCTCTACTTCCCTAGCACAATTTTAACTTTCCCCCTCTCTCTCTCTCAATCTCTCTCTCTGTCTCTCTCTCTCTCTCTCTCTCTCTCTCTCTCTCTGTCTCTTTTTCTCTCTCTCTCTCTCTCTCTTTAAGTCGTAAGTTGACCCGAAATTATCTAAAGCTTAAAATTTGGGCCCCAAAATTATCGCTCTCGCACTCTCTCTTCAAATCGTAAGTTCACCCGAAATTATCTAAAGCCTAAAATTTGGTCCCCAAAATGCATCAATTCTTAAATCTCTCTCTCTCTCTCTCTTTTTTTAACACCATATTAACTCTCCCTCTCTCTCTCTCTCTCTCTAGACTGGGTATTGAGTAATGAGGAAGGGTTAGTTAGCAGTCTTGTTGTGCGAGGCCCCTTGGGCAAGAGTGACCATAATATGGTGGAGTTCTTCATTAGGATGGAGAGTGACAAAGTCAATACAGAAACAAGTGTTCTGAACTTAAAGAAAGGTAACTTTGAGGGTATGAGGCGTGAATTGTCCAAGATAGACTGGCAATTTATACTTAAAGTGTTGACGGTGGATATGCAATGGAAAGCATTTAAAGACCACATGGATGAACTACAACAATTGTTCATCCCAGTTTGGCAAAATAATAAATCAGGGAAGGTAGCGCATCCGTGGCTAACAAGGGAGATTAGGGATAGTATCAAAACAAAAGATGAAGCATATAAATTAGCCAGGAAAAGCAGCCTACCAGAGGACTGGGAGAAATTCAGAGTCCAGCAGAGGAGGACAAAGGGCTTAATTAGGAAAGGGAAAATAGATTATTAAAAAAGAAAACTGGCAGGGAACATAAAAACTGACTGCAAAAGCTTTTATAGATATGTGAAGAGAAAAGATTAGTTAAAACTTGCAGTCAGAAACAGGTGAATTGATCATAGGGAACAAGGATATGGGCGGCCCGGTGGTGCAGCGGTAGAGTTGCTGCTTTACAGCGAATGCAGCGCCGGAGACTCAGGTTCGATCCTGACTACGGGTGCTGCACTGTAAGGAGTTTGTACGTTCTCCCCGTGACCTGCGTGGGTTTTCTCCGAGATCTTCGGTTTCCTCCCACACTCCAAAGACGTACAGGTATGTAGGTTAATTGACTGGGTAAATGTAAAAATTGTCCCTAGTGGGTGTAGGATAGTGTTAATGTACGGGGATCGCTGGGCGGCACGGACTTGGTGGGCCGAAAAGGCCTGTTTCCGTGCTGTATCTGAAGAAAAAAAAAGAAAAAGAAAAAAAAAGACCAATTGAACAACTACTTTGGTTCTGTCTTCACTAGGGAAGACATAAATAATCTGCCAGAAATAGCAGGGGACCGGGGGTCAAATGAGATGGAGGAACTGAGTGAAATCCAGGTTAGTCGGGAAGTGGTGTTAGGTAAATTGAATGGATTAAAGGCCGATAAATCCCCAGGGCCAGATAGGCTGCATCCCAGAGTGCTTAATAATAATAATAATATTCATTTATTGTCATTGCAACGAGTACAACGAAATTAAAAAATAGGCAATCCTGACGGTGCGTACAAACATATATGCAATAAATGCAAAAACAAATAAATACATAAATACAATTAAATACAATTATATTAAGTACAAGATTTTTTAACGGTGTTGCCTAGTGCAAAGGTAGAGTTCAGTTCTCGTATGGCCCTGGGGTAAAAACTGTTCTTAAGTCTGTTTGTTGGGGATTTGATCGACCTGAAACGTCGACCAGAGGGCAGATGAACAAACAGACGGTGGCCGGGGTGGGATGGATCTTTTATTATTTTGCCTGCTCTACTGAGGCAGCGTAGGCTGAACAGGTGCTCCAGGGAGGGCAGTGAGCAGCCGATGATCTTCTGGGCCGTCGTGATGACCCTCTGAAGGGCCTTCCTGTCCTTTTCTGAGCAGCTGGCGTACCATGTGGTTATACAGTATGCCAGCACACTCTCGATGGAGCAGCGATAGAAGGACATCATGAGCTTCTCCTGCAGGTTGGTTTTCCTGAGGATCCTCAGGAAGTGGAGTCTCTGCTGTGCCTTCTTTACTGTGGTGATGGTGTTGGTAGACCAGGTAAGATCCTCTGCGATGTGCGTACCCAGGAACCTGAAAGCTGGTACCCTTTCCACACAGACCCCATTGATGTAGAGTGGGTCGTAATCTCCACTGGTTTTTCTAAAGTCAATTATAAGTTCCTTTGTTTTGGAGGAGTTCAGGACCAGATTGTTCACTGAACACCATGCTGCCAGCCTTTGGATTTCATCCCTATAGGCTGTCTCATCTCCTTCTGAGATGAGTCCAACCACAGTCGTGTCATCCGCGAACTTGATGATGGTGTTGGTGGGATGGGTGGGGGCGCAGTCGTGAGTGTAGAGGGAGTAAAGGATGGGGCTCAACACACAGCCCTGTGGTGAGCCGGTGCTCAGTGTAATGGTGGAGGAGAGGTGAGGGCCTATTTTGACGGTCTGGGGGCGGTTGGTCAGGAAGTCCTTGATCCATTGGCAGATGGTTTGGGAAAATCCAAGGTCGGAAAGTTTGGTGACCAGTCTGCTCGGGATGACCGTGTTAAAGGCAGAGCTGAAGTCGAGGAAGAGCATCCTCACATAGCTCCCCTGGTGTTCAAGGTGGGTCAGTGCAGTGTGAAGAGCAGTGTCGATGGCATCCCCTGTAGACCTATTTGCTCTGTAGGCAAACTGGTGTGGGTCGAAGGTGGGTGGGAGGCTGGCTTTGATGTGCTGCAGGACCAGTCTCTCGAAGCACTTTGTGATGACCGGTGTGAGTGCTACCGGACGGTAGTCGTTAAGACCGCTGATGACAGACTTTTTCGGCAGTGGGATGATTGTGGCAGACTTCAGGCAGGGAGGGATGGTGGATTTTAAAAGGGACAGGTTGAAGATTTTTGTGAAGACCTCAGATAATTGGTCTGCACATTCCCTCAGCACTCTGCCCGTCACACCATCGGGGCCTGCAGCTTTCCTGGCATTCACTGCTCTGAGCACGCGCTTAACATCATACTCCTGCACAGTGAAGGTGTTGCTGTCAGGTGCTGGAGAGGGTGTTATGTCTGCCACTGTAGCTTTCACCTCGAAACGAGCAAAGAAACAGTTAAGTTCCTCTGCCAGCGAGGCGTCGCCGTCGGCAGTCGTGCGGTTGCTGGTCTTGTAGTTGGTGATGTGCTGGATGCCTTGCCATACCCGCCGTGGGTCATTGTTGGAAAAGTGGTCCTCAATCTTCCTCTTGTAGGACGCTTTGGCATCCTTGATGCCTCTCTTCAGGTTGGTTCTAGCAGCACTGTATAGAGCTCTATCACTAGACCTGAAGGCAGTGTTACGGTCCTTGAGGAGAGACCTGACATCCTTTGTCATCCAGGGTTTTTGATTGGGATACAACCGGATGCGTTTGTCGACGGTGACATTGTCAACACAGTTTTTGATGTAGCAAAGTACAGTTGATGTGTACTCCTCCAAGTCCTGATCCTCAAAAATATCCCAGTTGGTCCTTTCGAAGCAATCCTGCAGCTGCGAGGAAGCTCCTTCAGGCCATGTCTTAACAGTCTTTATGGTGACTGGAGCTTTCCTCCTGAGTGGGGTGTATGCTGGAGTTAGGAATATGGACAGGTGATCTGACTGTGGTAGTGGTGCTGACCTGAAACCCTTCTTAATATTTGAGTAAACCTTGTCTAGTGTGTTTTTTCCCCCTGGTAGCACATCTTATGTGTTGTTCAAGTTTCGGGAGAACTGACTTTAGGTCTGCATGGTTGAAGTCCCCGGCTATGATGTGGGCTGCTTCTGGATATGTGCTCTGTTGTGAGTTTATTGCACCGAGCAGGTAGCCTAAAGCTGTGCTAGCGTTAGCATTTGGTGGGATGTAGACTGCTGTTACTATAACCCCTGTAAATTCGCGAGGAAGGTAAAAAGGCCTGCATTTAACTGTTAGGGACTCCAGATCAGAACAGTGGCTATCTATGATTTGGATGTTAGTGCACCAGTTGTTGTGCACGTAAATGCATAACCCCCCCCCCCCTTGCTCTTACCGGAGTCAATGTTTCTGTCCCAACGAAACGCTGTACGCCCGGCTAGCTCAATGGCTCCGTCTGGGATAAGTGGATGAAGCCATGTCTCTGTTACTAAGAGAATGCAACAGTCCTCCACGAGTTTGTTTGCTGATATCTGTAGTTTTAGTTCGTCCATTTTGTTGATGATGGATCTGGCGTTGGTGAGAAACATGCTGGGTAGCGGTGGTTTGTGTGGCTGTCTCTTTAGCTTGGCAAGTATACCGGACCGGCATCCTCGCTTTTGCTTCCTGTTTCTCCTCCGCCTGCGACGCCTGTTCGCGCCGACAACTATCCACGGAGCGCCCGGTGTCCTGGCTATCTCTTCCGGTATATTTCGCGGGTGTGGAAATTCGCGCACAAGGTCCCGATTGCACTGGAATCCTATGAACAGAAGATCCTTTCGGTTGTAGGTAGGATTTGCCTGATTTTCCTGATTTTCATGACTAAATTTGACTAACAGACATAACACAGATAACACACATAAAACGCACCGAAAGGGAGAGCTGTGAGCCGCTGCGTCTGTGCGTGCGCGCCGCCATGATAGTCGATGCATTAGTGATAATTCTTCAAAACTCTTTAGATTCTGGAGTAGTTCCTGAGGATTGGAGGGTAGCTAATGTAACCCCACTTTTCAAAAAGGGAGGGAGAGAGAAAACGGGGAATTATAGACCAGTTAGTCTAACATCGGTAGTGGGGAAAATGCTGGAGTCAGTTATTAAAGATGGGATAGCAGCACATTTGGAAAGTGGTGAAATCATTAGACAAAGTCAGCATGGATTTACCAAAGGCAAATCATGTCTGACGAATCTTATAGAATTCTTCGAGGATGTAACTAGTAGAGTGGATAAGGGAGAACCAGTGGATGTGTTATATCTGGACTTCCAGAAGGCTTTCGACAAGGTCCCACATAAGAGATTAGTATGCAAACTTAAAGCACATGGTATTGGGGGTTCAGTATTGATGTGGATAGAGAACTGGCTGGCAGACAGGAAGCAAAGAGTAGGAATAAACAGGTCCTTTTCAGAATGGCAGGCAGTGACTAGTGGGGTACCGCAAGGCTCAGTGCTGGGACCGCAGCTATTTACAATATATATTAATGATTTGGACGAGGGAATTGAATGCAACATCTCTAAGTTTGCGGATGACACGAAGCTGGGTGGCAGTGTTAGCTGCGAGGAGGATGCTAGGAGGCTGCAGAGTGACTTGGATAGATTAGGTGAGTGGGCAAATGCATGGCAGATGCAGTATAATGTAGATAAATGCGAGGTTATCCACTTTGGTGGCAAGAACAGGAAAGCAGACTATTACCTGAATGGTGGCCGATTAGGAGAAGGGGAGATGCAACGAGACCTGGGTGTCGTGGTACACCAGTCATTGAAAGTAGGCATGCAGGTGCAGCAGGCAGTGAAGAAACGAATGGTATGTTGGCATTCATAGCGAGGGGATTTGAGTATAGGAGCAGGGAGGTTCTGCTGCAGTTGTACAGGGCATTGGTGAGACCGCACCTGGAGTATTGTGTGCAGTTTTGGTCTCCTAATCTGAGGAAAGACGTTCTTGCCTTAGAGGGAGTACAGAGAAGGTTCACCAGATTGATCCCTGGGATGTAATGTTGAAATTGTACAGGGCATTGGTGAGGCCGAATCTGGAGTATGGTGTGCAGTTCTAGTCGCCAAATTATAGGAAGGATGTCGACAAAATGGAGAGGGTACAGAGGAGATTTACTAGAATGTTGCCTGGGTTTCAGCACTTAGGCTACAGAGAGAGGTTGAACAGGTTGGGTCTTTATTCTTTGGAGCGTAGAAGGTTGAGGGGGGACTTGATAGAGGTTTTTAAAATTTTGAGAGGGACGGACAGAGTTGATGTGGGTAGGCTTTTCCCTTTGAGAGTGGGGAAGATTCCAACAAGGGGACATAGCTTCAGAATTGAGGGACAAAGGTTTAGGGGTAACATGAGGGGGAACTTCTTTACTCAGAGGGTGGTGGCTGTATGGAATGGGCTTCCGGTGGAAGTGGTGGAGGCTGGCTCGATTTTATTATTTAAGAGTAAATTGGATAGGTATATGGATAGGAGGGGATTGGAGGGTTATGGTCTGAGTGCAGGTAGATGAGACTAGGTCAGGGAGAATGGTCGGCGTGGACTGGTAGGGCCGGACAGGCCTGTTTCCATGCTGTAGTTGTTATATGTTATATGTTATATATGGCGGGACTTTCATGTGAAGAAAGACTGGATAGACTGGGCTTGTACTCGCTGGAATTTAGAAGACTGAGGGGGGATCTTATAGAAACATATAAAATTCTTAAGGGGTTGGACAGGCTAGATGCGGGAAGATTGTTCCCGATGTTGGGGAAGTCCAGAACAAGGGGTCACAGTTTAAGGATAAGGGGGAAGTCTTTTAGGACCGAGATGAGAAACCATTTCTTCACACAGAGAGTGGTGAGTCTGTGGAATTCTCTGCCACAGAAGGTAGTTGAGGCCAGTTCATTGGCTATATTTAAGACGGAGTTAGATGTGGCCCTTGTAGCTAAAGGGATCAGGGGGTATGGAGAGAAGGCAGGTACAGGCTACTGAGCTGGATGATCAGCCATGATCATATTGAATGGCGGTGCGTACAGGCTCGAAGGGCCGAATGGCCTACTCCTGCACCTATTTTCTATGTTTCTGTTTCTTAACACCATATTAACTCTCTTTCTTTCTCTCTCTCTCTCTCTCTCTCACTCTCTCTCTTTCTCTCCCTCTCTCTCTCTCTCTCTCTCTCTCTCTCTCTCTCTGTCTCTCTCACTCTCTCTACTTTCCTAACACAATTTTAACTCTCTCTCTCTCTCTCTCTCTCTCTCTCTCTTTCTTTCTTAACAATTTTAACTCTCTCTCCAGAGACAGAGACAGACAGACAGACAGAGAGAGAGAGACAGAGACAGAGGGAGACAGTGACAGACAGAGAGAGAGAGACAGAGACAGACAGACAGACAGAGAGAGACAGACAGAGAGAGACAGACAGACAGACCGAGAGAGACAGACAGAGAGAAACAGAGAGAGAGACAGACAGACAGACAGCGAGAGACAGAGACAGACAGAGAGAAACAGAGAGAGAGATAGAGAGAGAGAGAGAGAGAGAGAGAGAGAGAGAGAGAGGTTGTGTTGCTCTCTGCTCCGGTGGCTGAGAGGATTGAAGCAACCTTTGAAGAGTGTGTCGAAGGAAGAGGGACAGAGGCAGTGGGAGTTCGAAGTTTGAGTGAACGTTGGACTTCGGAAACTTTCCTTTGTCGAAGGATTTCTCCATTTAGTGAGGAACTCCAGCGCTTGTCTGCAGAGCTGTGGGAGCGGCAGTGGCTGGCGGATTGCCAATGGTACCTGGAGACTGGGAGTTGGGAAGATGTGGTGTTTGTGGCGATTCTAGCTCCACAATCCAGCTTCCATAACATTGTGCCCGGACTGGGACTTCGGGCTCAACAAAGTGAAGGTACTTTTCAAAATCTGGCAGATTCCGGAGGGGCTCGAAAGGCCTCAGAAAGCCCCAAAAGCTGCACTCGGCGGTGAGGATAAGCGTGGGCGTGTTCCCTTGCTCGACTGGAGAGAACTGCTTCTGCCGCTCTTTAGACTGAGACTGACTCTGAGAGCGTTTTTGTGCGAGGACTGCTGTTGTTTGGGGTGTTGTTCTGTACCCCTGTCAGGATTGCAGCAGCTCGGGGTCGGGGTCAGGGTCGGAGCTACGCAGGTGTGGCTTCGGCTGCGGCTCCGGAGTCACTCGAGGAGGAGCCCTATGTCAACTTGGGGGGGCTCGAGTACGGGATCACGGTCCAAACCGGGGACCGGTGGTCCAAGGAGGAATTAGCGGAGAGCCTGTTTGATCTCTTCAAGAAGGACGAGATTGCCTCTGCTGAGGTTGGATGGGGCAAATGTCAGTTCATCCTAAAGGAACAGCAGGATGTGGCCCTAGCTTTGGAGAAGGGGCTTATAGTGAGGGGGAGCTTTGTACCGGTGGAACCATGGGTGTCCACCGTGCGACCGGTTCTCCTGCGCAACGTTCCCACTTTCATCCGGGATGCGCTCCTTGGCCCACACCTGGCAGAGATTGGGGAGGTGCGGTCCAGGCTGACTAGGCTTAAACAGACCTGGCGCAGCAGCACTCGTCTCCAAAGGAGCTATACATTTAAGAGGCGGGTGTATATGGAAGTAGGATTAGGGATGGGCGCGGAGGGAAGTTTTGTCGTTAAGAATGCGGGGCTCCAATACCGCGTGTATTGGAGTTGGGGGGAAGCATGGTGTCATGCGTGTAAAGAGTTCGGGCACTTCCGCAGGGATTGTCCCCAATGGCCGGGGTGCTGCGAGAAATCCCAACGCTGCAGCCCAGGAAAACACTGCTGGCCCACCCAGGGCTGCCGGTTCCACCTCGGTGACCCGGGGAGACACTGCTGGCCCACCCGGGGCTGCTGGTTCCACCTCGGTGACCCGGGGAGACACTGCTGGCCCACCCAGGGCTGCCAGTTCCACCTCGGTGACCCGGGGAGACACTGCTGGCCCACCCGGGGCTGCTGGTTCCACCTTGGCGGCCCAGGGCAGCACTGCCCCTCGACCCCCATGTCCTGTACCTGCGGCGGAGCTTGGCGGAGAGGTGCAGGGGAGAGGGCGAGGAGGAGGAGGGGGAATGGCACGTGCAGAAGGTGAAGAAGTCCACGAGGAAAACGAGAAATCTTAAAGCGAAACAATCGCAAACGGATGGGCCCACGCCCACAACCTGAGCCCACCCAAAGGGTGCCTGCTGGGCCCGGAGAGGTCCAGGGGGCACCTGGCGGGGCTCAGCAAGGAGCTGAGGAGGTACGGGAGGGGGCGGGGGAGTTCCTGTTGGGATCTGCGGTGGCTGATCAAAGGGATGAAAGAGAGGAAGCTGGAGGTGTGGAGGTGGAGGACTCCTCCTTTATGGAGGTCACCAAACCACCGCCCGCCGTGGGGGTAAAGAGGAGGCGTGTGTCTGGTGAGGAAGAGGATGGCCCTGGGCATAAGGCCAGGGGGCTGCCTGCCTCGAGACCCTCCACTCCGGTAGAGGATGGTGATCCACGACTAGTGTCCTCTAGGCCGGGGGTTGCCCTTTCGTCCCAGGGGCCTTCAGAGGGGGATATCTCACAAGATGTTGGGGTTGGCTGCCCTGGGAATGTGTCCCCTGGGAGGGAGGACGAGCAGGGACAACCCGAAGGGGGGGGGTCTCGGTTGTAGGGGTGGTTTCCCAGCCTATGCTCCTCATTAGAACTATGAGAGTGACTGAGGGGTGTGCTGCCCCACAGACTGAGGAAGTAGGGGAGAGTCCAGAAACACTGGCTCCTTCAGTGGGCCCCAGTGAGGGTACTCCCCTGGTGGTGGAGGATGGAGACTCTCTGGGTGATGCTGGGGGAGTGGGTTCCTGGATGAGGAGGGGGACGGGGCTGTTGCGGGTCGTGTCTCTCAGTCAGATTCCGGGGGTGAAGGTGGACCGCGGGCCCTGGGGGCGCCCTGTTTTTGTTCTTCCCCAGGCCCAGTTGTAGAGGGCGGGGAGAGTGTGCAGGAGCCTGGCCATACACTGGCCGGCTCACTGCTGTTGGAGGCGACAGGACTCTCCCTCGACATTGATCCCGGGGGTGGGGTCATGCCGGAGGGGGGGGAGGGTGTTGGAGCCAGCTTACACAGTGAAGAGAGCGAGCTGGCAGCCAGTGGCAGTCTGCCAAATCTGGGCCATGACCTTGAGTGCAGGGTGGAGGAAGATGTTGCTTCAGGTGTCAGTGGGTTGGCAGAATGCCAGGACTCCAGTGCTGTGGCTCGGAGTGGCCGGCATCTTTGAGATTCGAGAGTTTTTGCATGAACATCAGCACAGTAGGAGCAAAGTCCGGCTAGCTACCGAACGGTGGCCAGACCTGGGGGGAACTATCCGGACACTTAGTGCTATCCTTAACAGTAGGGATAATGCTCTAGGCGCTTGTGATAAACGTCAATTCGGGGAGTTTTTGAAGCTCCTAAAAGAGCGGGGGCTTCACTCCCACAAGGAGCTTGAGGAATAAGTCTAGTGAGCGTTCAAGTTCACAGTAGTTAGCCTAAATATAAACGGTGGAAGGGGGGACCTTCGTAGGTTTCACCATCTATCGGTCCTCAGAGAGGGGAAGTATGCAGTGAGCTTTCTACAAGAGACGCACACTGTTGTTAGTGATGAGCCCACCTGGGTCCTGGAGTGGGAGGGGGGGGTCTACATGAGCCACCTCAGTACAAAGTCAAGTGGGGTGGCTTTCCTGTTGGCCCCGACTTTCCAGCCAGAGATTGTGAAGGTGCAGGAAGTTGTGCCAGGCCGTTTGCTCTATCTGACCATGATCCTGGATGGCGTGCCGTTACATTTCATTAACGTGTACGCCCCCAGCACCGGCACGATGCAGGCGCGGTTACTTCAGGAGGTGACTGCTCTGCTGAGCACCATTGATTGCGGAGAGTGTGTCTTCCTTGGGGGGGATTTCAATTGTACCCTTGAGGCGCGACATCGCTCTGGTATTCAGTGTGCCCCTGCAGTGGCGAAGAAGTTGAGAGGTGTGATTGAATCTTTCGAGCTGGTTGATGCGTGGCGGAATCTCCACGCTGATTCCAACACGTTTTCGCGGAGGTCTGAGGGGGGTGGTTCCCGTATCGACCGTGTGTACATCTCCAGAGCGTATGTCTCCCGGGTCTCGGCGGCCTCTATGCGGACGGTGCCATGTTCGGACCACTGCCTGGTGCGAGTGGATTTTATTCCAGCGCGCACACGGGCTGGGTCCGCGTACTGGCACTTTAATAACCAGCTGCTGGAGGATCGCCGATTCCGGGAGTCTTTCAGGCGGTTCTGGGTGAAGTGGAGAGAGAGGCAGAGGGGCTTCCCTTCCCTTAAACAGTGGTGGGATGTGGGGAAAGCTTACATCCGCCTTTTCTGTCAGGACTACACGGGAGGGTCGACCAGAAGGCGGGACGCGGCGGTCGAGCGACTCGAGAAGGAGTTACTCGACGCAGAGTCTCGCTTGGGCCGGGTCGGTGAGGACTCCTGTGAGTGGGGAGAGTTTCAGGAGATGAAGGAAGCGCTGAGGGACCTGCAGCTTGAGCGTGAGGTCCCGAGGTGTTTACGTGAGGTCGCGAGTCCAGATGCTGCACGATCTGGACCGGGCTTCACCATTCTTTCTCTCTCTGGAGAAAGGGCGAGGAGCCCACAAACAGCTCGTCGAGCTGCTCGCGGACGATGGCTCCTCGGTCACAGACCCAGAGGGGATTAGTGCGTTAGTTCGGTCCTTTTATGGAACGATATTCTCCGCGGATGGTGTCAGCGGGGAGGCTCAGCGGGTTCTGTGGGAGAGGCTACCGACTATAGATAGAGGGGTGTTTGAACAGCTTGATGACCCCTTATCATTGGAGGAGGTGACTGGTGCCCTGCACCAGCTCAGAAGGGGTAAGTCCCCTGGGCTGGATGGGCTGACGGTTGAGTTTGTTAGAGCCTTCTGGGATGTCCTGGGGGGTGACTACATGAAGGTTCTGGGGGAGAGCCTGGCGACCGGGGAGATGCCCCTCTCGTGGCGCAGGGCAGTCGTTGTCCTACTACCCAAGAAGGGCGAACTCCGCCTGTTGAAAAACTGGCGCCCGGTCTCTCTCCTCTGTACAGAGTATAAAGTATTTGCACGGGCGATGGCAAATCGCCTGGGCTCCGTACTATCCCAAATGATCCACCCTGACCAGTCCTATACAGTCCCTGGTCGGTCCATCCAAGATAACATCCATTTGGTTAGGGACCTGATCCATCTGGCCCAGGGCACTGGTCAGTCAGCTGCCTTTCTATCCTGGATCAGGAGAAGGCTTTTGACAGGGTGGACCATGATTACCTCTTCGGGACACTGCAAGCGTTCGGTTTTGGACCGCATTTTGTGGCCCGGGTCCGGCTTTTGTACACCGCAGCAGAGTGTCTCGTGAAGATTAACAGTGCATTGTTGGCTCCCATTCGCTTTGGGAGGGGGGTACGCCAGGGGTGCCCCATGTCTGGGCAGTTGTACTCGGTCTGTGTGGAGCCATTCCTGTGTCTTCTTAGGAGGCGTTTGGCAGGCCTGGTTCTACCAGGACCGGGGGTGGAGGTGGTTCTCTCGGCCTATGCCGATGACATTCTCCTTACGTTTACTGATCCTGTTGACCTGCGGAGGATGCGCGAATGCCAGCAGGTGTTCTCAGCTGCTTCGTCCGCTAGGATCAACTGGAGTAAGTGCTCCGGACTTCTAGTGGGCCAGTGGCAGGTGGACTCCCTACCGGAGGAGTTGAAGGATTATGCGTGGAACACCACGCACCTCCTCTACCTGGGGATCTACCTGAGTCCCACTGAAGATGCTTGGCAGGCGAACTGGCAGGACCTAGAAACGAAAGTTGTCGTCCGGCTGGGACGCTGGTCAGGCTTGCTTAGGGTTATTTCTTTCCAGGGTAGGGTGCTGGTCATAAACCAGCTGGTGGCCTCAATGTTATGGTACCGGGCTGGCCACTCTTGTCCCGCCCTCTACCTTTGTAACTGCTGTACAGAAGAGGTTAGTGGATTTCTTTTGGGGAGGGAGGAAACACTGGGTCTCAGCAGCAGTCCTGAGTCTCCCGCTAGAGGAGGGTGGCCAGTCCTTGGTGTGCGTGCGTACCCAGGTGGCGGCTCTCCGTCTCAGGACTCTGCGGAGGTACGTGTACGCTGAGCACCCTCCCAGGTGGCACGCTCTGGCCACGTATTTTTTCCGCCAGGGCCAGTGCCTAAGGGGGGTTTGGCGGCTCCCGGTGGGGGGCATCAGCCGACCCGCCACACGGGACATGCCAAGCTTTTACCGCGATGTGTTGAGAGTGAGGAATTTGGTCATCTTCAGTCAGCGCACTGCTCCTCAGGGGGAGGGGGGTGTTGGGGAGCGGCGTGTGCTTGGAGTGATTCCGGCCGAGCTTACCCCCGCTCCGCCGGAACTGCTCATCGGGCCCAGGCTCCGGAATATTTCCCGGGAGCCGGCCCCACACAACTTGAGCCGCCTCTCCCAGATGCCCAGCGTGCCGTTCCGTGATGCAGGCAGACGTTTACTGTATAGGATGCTCCTGCACACTCTGCACCTCCTCGCCTTCGTCTTCCGTCCGGATACGCCGTGGCGATCCGTGTTACCACCTGATGGCGGGGGCGGTCCCCAGTGGAGGTCTCTCTACAAGGGAGTCCTCCCCCTTTACATCGGGGACCTGGGGTGGAGAGTGTTGCACAGAGCCGTTGTGTGTAACACATTTTTGAGCCGTTTCACGGACACGCCGGCCGCCTGTATTTTCTGCGGTGAGGAAGAGTCCGTGTTCCACATGTACATGGAGTGTGTGAAGTTGCTGCCCCCTGTTTGAGTATCTGAAGGGGTTGCTCCTCAAGTTTTGGCTGCATTTCAGTCCTACGATCCTGGTGTTTGGGCTCGGGGCTGGGAGTGGGGAGGGCCGGTCAGGAGGGTGGGATTTCCCTGTCGGTTTGCTCCTGGGCCTGGCCAAGATGGCCATTCGTGGGTCCAGGCAGCGGGCAGTCGATGGTCTTGCCAGAGTGGGCTGCCTCCC